>NC_086383.1:8256753-8569602 GCF_036588685.1 Mytilus trossulus | reverse complement strand
ACCTAATCATACCTGCACGGCAACAAAGTGCATCTTTAAAAAATAAATTAAAAAAGATAATGAAATGTTCCTTTCAAGAATTGCAAAACAACATACACAAATCTTTAGCGTAAAGTTTCTATCGAATAATGTGTCGAATTGCTGCATGCGTTTGAAGTTGAAAGATAAAATTTGAGTTGATAAAGCTTACCTTGTTAATACCACTGTCCCTTTGTTACCCCTAAGCTAATACCGCCTTCCTATTGTAACTCTAAAGTGTTAAGAGCTGGTTTATAAGTTATATGACCATATATTAATATTTAACTTTATATACCGGGTCTATAAACAATGTAGAATAAATATCAAATCAGCTTATCTCAGAATGTTTGTTTTTCATATTAACGTAACTTATAGCGAAGGTAGACCTAATCCCGCCTCCAACACTCGGAACGTTATACGGTGTGGTTTGACAAAATGAACTTCCAGCACCCTATTTAAACCTCGAATACTTTTAAATTCTCAATTTTGATTTTCAAGGTCTGTTTTAAACTTTTTCAATTTAGCGTCACGGATGAGTCTCTTGTAGATGAAATGCGAAACTGTCGTACAAAATTTTAATCCTGGTATCAACAATGAGTTTGTTTAATCGTATAGTGAGCTTGACTATGTAAAGCCCGACTTCAATACTAGAGAGTAATTTTTTCCAATCTTTACGTCCGTCCATTATCCCATCTGTCAGAGAAGGAAAAAAAACCATTTAAAGTTTTTGTTGAGAGTAGATAACCATGAAATTATCTTCACTGCAATCGGAGACTTAAAGAAGTTAGTACACATGCTTTGAAATTCCACTTTTCTACACTTAATACACATGTACCAGTAGTCCCCAGTTAAAACTAAAAGACAAATTGAAAGAGTTGGTCTTGTTTTATTTCATGAAAAGGAAAGGAACGAGTATCTTGTCTTAGGGAGGAAGAAATTAAAGTAAAAAAAAACTTCTCTGAAACTGACATTAATAAGATGCTTCATTTCTTGCTTGACAACATGTATAAATTACGTTTGGAGGACGTGTTTTTCAACAAACAATCGGCATTCCCATTGGAACCAACTGTGCTCCTCTACGACAAGGGGAGTTTTAACAACCTTGACTACCTATGAGGGTCTTGCAAGACTTCTTTCTTTATTCATATGAGACTGACGTTATACCGGAACCGGAAGAAAGAAAATATATTCGGAGAAAGGTAAGCGCCAAACACACAGAATACTGAAGACGATTTCTATAAGACTTAATTATTGTATCTATATTATGGAAAACAAATCTGTCATTTGTACACT
The DNA here is from genome assembly GCF_036588685.1 of Mytilus trossulus. Taxonomy (NCBI): domain Eukaryota; kingdom Metazoa; phylum Mollusca; class Bivalvia; order Mytilida; family Mytilidae; genus Mytilus; species Mytilus trossulus. Next base: position 8,568,291 of record NC_086383.1, on the reverse strand, counting down.
TTTCATAGAAATTTCTTTAAACAATTATATACTAATAAAATAAAGCTTGATTACAGTTCAGTGGCAAATATTTCATACATGTTCAAGACTAGGACAGCTCTATAATCTTGTCCATTAGAACGACGTTTATGAATAATAGCTGTGTTATACCTACTTAGCAATACTATATAAGTATAAAATAAAATGAATTGTTTGATTTCAACTATGAGAAAGAAAGAGTTAGAGAGAGTTGCAGGGTGGTTCCGACCTTAAATGTTATACAAGTATAGTATATCATGTCGGTATTTGACCAGAAAGTTTACCAGAGTTATCTTCCTTGATTGGTTCATACTGGACAGCGAGCGAGGTATCCTCCTTAATGGATGAATTCTCTACAGCTAACATTTTGTGTTTTTATTCCTAAAAGAATAAAAAAAAAATATGTTGATGAATTAAAACAAAGTGAAAATATTTTTTCCCTCTAAATCTTAATATGTATATTGTGTTATATATAGTTAAACCATTTCAATTAATATTTTACAGTGTGTCTTTCTATGTTATAATGTTACACTACTATTTCAAGTTAGGGTGAAGGTTGGCGCGTGTTAAAGCGTTTAAAACAGATGAACCTAGCATTTGTCTTTGTTCGGAGGGCCACACTTATGTTAACGATAACGATTGACTCACGTCTTTCATTTAAGAGATATTTAGTTATAAAAAAAGTAATGCTACTTGTCACCCGGAAATGGGAATGTTATGGATATTTAGGAACCCATCTCTCTTAAATTTACAGTTGTGTTTATAAATCACGTAATTATCGACGACAACTGTTCTTATATTGGAATCATGAAAGTACCTCCAGTTTTTGATTTCTGGATTTTTTAAAAGTATAACAATATTGTGACTATAGTGTGGATAGATAAAGAGAAATCACCCGAGGTTAGCTGATTGCTAGGATAGCTGATACGATTCCTTATAAATGGCTAGAATCGCAGGTTTGTTCGTAGTATGTTTCTATGGCAATTCGGCAAATTTGAGAGAAAAAAAAAATATTTCGCGATTGTATTCGTTTCTTTTTCCCGTGCCTTAGAAACGTAGACAAACAAACACAGTATAGAATGATAGACAGATCAATCTGAAAATGATTCTGACAATGCCGGGTAATAATGAGGCCCCTCATGGTGGTGTCCAAGGAATCACATAATCACATAATCATAAATTATCGGCCAATATGATCACATAGTCATTGATAGTTATTTTTAAATAATCAAAAATGCATTTTTTTACATTTTTTGATTCGAGCGTTACTGATGAGCCTTTTGTAGACAAAACGCGCGTCTGGCGTAAATATAAAATTTAAATCCTTGTATCTATGTTGAGTTTATAAACAGTCTTAGATTATCAATACTCATGAAATATTTGGTCGGGTAATCAAAAAGTCACTATAAAAATCCGCCAAGTACTCACATGATCAAAAATCCCACGAGGAGGCTCAATTTTTCATATCAATAATAAAATGAAAAACAAGATAATCTAATCCCTGGAATGTGGTAGAAAATTGATATTCTTATTTGAAACAAGTTTTATATTGCTGTTTAAAATCATTTAAAGTGTTTTATGATCTATTTGGAGTTTTTTAATTAGAATTTTGTTGCGTTTATAATTGCTTTGTCAATATGTGCAGACTAGTAAACAAACACATGGAAATATAATATTTTGTACTATCGATATTTCTAATGCTCGGATTTAAGAAATGAAATCAAATATAATGATTAAATATCAGAAGTGGAAACAATCTTTACATTTAGTTATTTGATCTGCAAAAACCTATTAGGTAATTGAAAGTTTGTGTCAAGTATCTTAATATTATATATTTTCTTTGTTAAAATTTTTCTTAGAGAAAAGGGGGAGGGTAATTTGATTTTAAAGAACGAGAAAACCCTTCTCGAATCGTTTGTTAAAGAAAAAATATTTGAAATTACCATGGAACCACTATTTCAATAAAAATAAAAAAACACCCACTTTATACCTTTTTAACTACAAAATGTTTTCTTAATATCAATTCCAATAAATAAAAACTAAAAAACTGCCAAATGTATCTTAATGTAATACCTGCAAGTTAAGCCGATTACTCCAATATAACATAAATAAATAAATTCACTGATTTACTGAACACCTCCATAACTCAATAGATGCATCTCTCAAAATGATAATCCTGTGATATTACATTCTGTTTCCCTGACTAAATATCCCAAAACTTTATATCATTCTTATTTTCATTCAAATGTGTATTGCTTTTTGTTAATTACAAGTTAATCCAGGTGTCCTAGTACAACGCGTACATATCGACCTTTAGAAAGATTAAACACCAAGAGTCGCTAGGGAAAGGAGGAATACGAATGAACCAAAAACAATCAGACCCTTACTTTACCCATGATCACCCCACCCCACCGAAACCACCACAAAAAAGAAAAGGAGGGATAGTAAAAAAAGTTATTAACAACCGGTACAATCTGTTTGACAATGAACCAGGTCTGTATATTTCCATAATTAAAAATTAACTTAACTTTGAAATTATGAAAGGGAAAGTTTATGCAAACTTTAAATGAACCTAACATGCCTATCGTTGTATAGTCTGGAACCGACTTATAAGTATATAACCAACGTGTTGCATAAATTACACTTATGACCCGCTATTGGTACGTCAGATAATTTAAAATATGATCCGTGACGGGACTTTTTTTATTAGGATGTATCTGTCGTGACGTTGTGTGTGTCGATAGCTATAGTAATCAGTTGTGTCGATAGTCGGTGACGATAGCCGTTCATAGGGTATGTCGATAGTCGGTGACGATAGCTGGTAATAGGGTGTGTCGATAGCCGGCAATAGGATTTCCGATAGCCGATAATAGGGTTTTCCGATAGCAGTAAAAGGATTACCCAAAAGCTGTAAATAGAGTGTAAAAAGATACCTGTAACAAACTAAATCTCAATACGGACTCGTTGTACGTCAAACGATCACTTCCATTCAAACCGTTGATCAATAAGTGAAATCTATTACAATACAAGAATGTCCATTTCAAGTTCATTTAACGCTCGCGAGTTTATTGTTTAAATACTTGTCAATCAAAATTACATGAACTCGGCTATTATTTCACGTCTGGTAATTAAAATTTCATTGTCAAAAGTTGCGATTTAATTTTAAACAAAATCGATATAATTCTATTGTTACAATTAGGATATTTTACAGTAAGAATTTATTTTGACTTGTCATTGATAAATTTTATCAAGATCAAGATTTTCTATTCATTTAACTCGAGGCATAATTAAACTGTCATTACGATCATTGTAGACGTGAATATAACTAAACGTAGAGCCGATATTTCAATAAAGTAGCTAATACGTATATTATGTTGAAAATTAATATCCCGACGGAGAAATAATGCACAGGTTTATCTGAATTACATTCTCAGTTTAACGAAAAACGCAGACTAGAAAAATGAAAAGACAAACTTATCGTTATTTCTCATTTGTGTTTTTTTTTTTAATATACAGATACTGCTAGTAGTTATTATACAATAGTATACAAGGACTCAATATCTATGAGACCAAACCCAAACATAATCTGAGGTGGCAATCACAGATCGTGTTAAGATCAAGACCATAATTAATTCTAACTTTATTTTTACTAAACTTTGTTGAACAATGTCCCAAGTCAGAATCACCATCGGTCGTTGCCTTAAGTCATTTCTCAATATATTGTAAAATGGTCACCAATGACGGACATACATAGAACATTTAATTGTAAAATAATTATCAAGGACGGTCAGACATAAAACATAGAATTGTAAAATGCTCACCAATGACATACAGACAAGTAGCATTCAGTTGTAAAGTGGTCATCAACAATGGACGTCATCAATGACGGACAGACAAAGACCATTTAATTGTAAAATGGTCACCAATGACGGACAGCCATAGAACACTTAATTGTAAAATAATTATTAATGACGGTCAGGCATAGAACATAGATTTGTAAATTGTTCACCAATGACGGACCGACATGGAACATTTAATTGTAAAATAATCACCCTTGACGGACAGACAGAATATTTAATTGTAAAATGATCATCAATGACGGACATACATAGAACATTTAATTGTAAAATGATCATCAATGACGGACAGACATACAACATTTAATTGTAAAATGGTCACCCTTGACGGATAGACAGAATATTTAATTGTAAAAGGATCATCATTGACGGACATACATAGAACATTTAATTGTAAAATGATCATTAATGACGGACAGACATAGAACATTTAATTGTAAAATAATTATCAATGACGGACAGACATAGAACATTTAATTGTAAAATGATCATCATTGACGGACAGACATAGAACATTTAATTGTAAAATGATCATCATTGACGGACAGACATAGAACATTTAATTGTAAAATGGTCATCATTGACGGGCAGACATAGAACATTTAATTGTAAAATGGTCATCATTGACGGGCGGACATAGAACATTTAATTGTAAAATGGTCAGCATTGACGGGCGGACATAGGATATTTGATTGTACATTGATCATCAATGACGGACATACATAGAACATTTAATTGTAAAATGATCATTAATGACGGACAGACATAGATCTTTAATTGTAAAATTATTATCAATGACGGACAGACATAGAACATTTAATTGTAAAATGATCATCATTGACGGACAGACATAGAACATTTAATTGTAAAATGATCATCATTCACGGACAGACATAGAACATTTAATTGTAAAATGGTCATCATTGACGGGCGGACATAGAACATTTAATTGTAAAATGGTCATCATTGACGGGCAGACATAGAACATTTAATTGTAAAATGGTCATCATTGACGGGCGGACATAGAACATTTAATTGTAAAATGGTCATCATTGACGGGCGGACATAGGATATTTAATTTTTCATTGATCATCAATGACGGACAGACATACAACATTTGATTGTAAAGTGATCATCAATGACAGACAGACGTAGAATATTTGATTGTAAAGTGATCATCAATGACGGGCGGACATAGGATAATTGTAAAATGGTCATCATTTACGGACAGACAAAGAACATTTAATTGTATAGTGGTCATCGCTATTTTAGATTTTTCACCACTCACACTTTTTGTACTGACATGAATTATTGATATGGTTATATTTATAAATTTACTGTTTACAAATTTTTGATTTTTTTTAAATACTAAGGCTCTTCTACCTCAGGCATAGATTACCTTAGCTGTATTTGGCAATACTTTTAGGAATTTTGGTCCTCAATGCTCTTCAACTTCGTACTTTACTTGGCCTTTTCATTTTTTTGGGATTCGAGCGTCACTTATGAGTCTTTTTTTAGACGAAACGCGCGTTTGGCGTATATACTAAATTTAGTGCTGTTTATTTCTAACACTAACAAATGCTACATTCACAGTATTCAGAAATGAATTGGAATATGTATCATGACTGTTAAATTTTTTTTCTATCTTTAAAAACTCACTGCCACTATTGCTTTTAGGTCTTTTATCGTTGAGTGGATACAAAGTTCTCAAAAATTTATTTTCATCTGTTTGTAAAATTATTTCATAATTTATTTCATAATTTTCTACACCTGATTCATCACTCAGTTTGGGAAAGTATGTTCAGTAGATATCTTTATATTTTTTGTGTCCAGTAACACTGTTCAGATACATTGACATAAGTAGTTACACAAAAGAGCAACCTAAATTCTGGAATGCAAATACTACCGTGCTACCTTAAATTGTACAATGGTCATCAATGACGGATGGATATGAAACTTAAATCTGTAAAAATAGTCATCATTTATGAATGGACTTTCCGGTGCGAGAGTTTCTCGCTACATTGAAGACCCATTGGTGGCCTTCGGCTGTTGCCTGCTCTGTCGGGTTGTTGTCGCTTTGACACATTCCCCATTTCCATTCTCAATTTTATTAGAACTTCATTTTTATTTGAATATCATTAAATAAAAGTAAAATATTTAGTTTCCCTTAACAGGAAATTTAAATTTAAATGTATACTTAAAGTCATAAGAAACCTCAAATCAAAAAAAAATTAATGCATATGTTTTTTATAACTCAATGGATAGTTTTCATTGTAAAACTTATGTACATATACTTTTTTCTGAAGAAAATTCTTTAATTTATTCATATTTAGAAGAAGTTTACTTTATTTGAATTGCTTCCTTCCAGCAAGCAATTCCCCCGATATATTTCCGTATGCAAGGTGACCTCAGTGTGACCCATCTCGTAAAAATCCGGTGACCACAATACGCATGGATGTCCTTAAAATAAACTATTATCTGAATTTACATATTAAACACGTGCTCAATTTCCATGCTTTTTTGTTTATTTTTCGTCAATTGTTGACAAACAGGTGACAATCGTTAAACTTCGGCTTCAAAACACGAACTTTAATTACCTGTCATATTTTGAAAAAAACACTGACCGATTGAAAAAAAATTGACGATTATACGAAATTTACACGCAAAAAATGATAAATTCGAGCACAGAAGACAAAGTTTATGATGTTTGTATGCATTGGTTTAAGAATTGGAAGAAGTTTATTTTTCACCGGTCACTCGTTTCTTATGACTTTAAAAATTTGGATATATGTTATCAAGTTGAATACAATTATCCATTATTTTTTTCGAAGGAGACGCACAGGCCTCTTTCTCTCATCAGTTTAAAGCTAAATACTTATTTTAGTCCCCTAATTAGCTCATTAAAAGTAAGATGTGAATAAAAACGCATATTGATTTGTTTCGTAACCTATTTTTTTTTATTGTAAATTGATAACTGTAAAATAAATAGTAAGACATCAATGATAATTTTGAACCTAGGGTAAGTTTCGACATTTTTAACAATAATACACATTCAATGTTCTTGAAGATCGCATCTTTCGTAACGCCTTACATTTAGCGTAATATGTATAATAGAAAAAAAACAAAGGATATGTAGTTAATCCATGACACATAATCAATACATGCACAGAAACAACAACAACATTCCCCCAGCCCCCCCCCCCCCCCCCCCGAAAAACCAAATAACACACGCACATAAATCTTGTTAGTTTCTCTATGCACACCAATGTGTTCAGATGTTTGAGTTGTGTTTAAAACGTTTAAACGTTTAATCCCGCTGCAATTGTTCGCACCTGTCCTAAGTCAGAAATCTGATGTACAGTAGTTGTTGTTTGTTTATGTGATATATACGTGTTTCTCGTTTCTCGTTTTTTTCATATAGATTAGACCGTTGGTTTTCCCGTTTGAATGGTTTTACACTAGACATTTTGGGGTCCCTTATAGCTTGTTGTTCGGTGTGAGCCAAGGCTCCGTGTTGAATGCCGTACATTGACCTATAATGGTTTACTTTTTTTTAAATTGTTATTTGATTGGAGAGTTGTCTCATTGGCAATCACACCCACAGCTTCATATACCATCTTAATAATAAAAAAAAGGCTGCTGTGGTATGATTGTAATCTAGACAAGTCACAACACAGACGACCACATATAGTTTACGTATAGTAATAGCTGTATTCTTTATTTATGAATAGGTACTGGTTTGTATTTATTTTTTATTTTGATCTGAGCGTTACTGATGAGTCTTATGTAGACGAAACGCGCGTCTGGCGTATTAAATTATAATCCTGGGACCTTTGATAAGTAATCTCATTTACCAGTTCTCAAATTTCATCATTTTTTAACTTTCCATTTTATCGATGATTCATTCAAACAACACTCCCATACGAAATGTAAATTTTCTAGTCGAAACAATACTTAAGTCAAGAGGTTGCGTATTTGTTTATCTACTAGATATGAATGATTGAACTGCACAAATTCATCAGACCAAAACAAAATTCGATCATGATCTGTATAACTGGTCATGATGAAACTAAATACCAAATATCTAATAAATATCTCCAAGCATGATGAAAAAAAACTCTGAGGAAAAACTTGTTTGCTAGACTGAGGACGGATGGACAGACAGATGGATGGAGTGCATTCTCTGTCGGCTTTTAATTGGCATGGTTGGTTTGTACAACTCATTACTTCATCAACAGAGAGAATAACGATAGAGATATGTTATTGGTTTAAAATCCGCAGATACAGGATTGATAACAAAATTGACAATGAAAATTGGCTATGCATAAATATATTAGCAGCAGATGATACCAAAGGGGAATTCAAACTCACAAGCCGAAAACAATATAAAGATATAACAAGTTTTACATCGAGTTGTAAAACAGATGACATTAAGTGGTCATCATTGACGGACGGACATAGAACATTAAATTGTAAAAAGGTCATCATTGATGAACAGACATACAACCTAATTTTTATTTCAATATCATTAGATAAAGTAAAATATCTTTTTTTCCTAAACAGGAAATTGAATTTTAAATGTATGCTTAAGAATTTGGATACATATATTAAAGTTGAATGCAATAATCATATATTTACCAATTATTTGTTCGAAGTAGACACACAGACTTCTTTTTCCAATTAGTTTCAAAGCTAAACACTTCTTTTAGTTCCCCAATTAGCTCATAAAAAGTAAGAAATGAACTAACACGGATTTTGATTGGTTTCGTAACTTAATTCTTATTGTAGATTATTAATTGTAAAATATATAGTCAGATAACGATGATAATTTTGAAACAAGGATAAGTTTGGACATCTTTAACAAATAATACACATTTTCTTTTTATTTGAAGTAAATATTGCATGATATGCAATCAAAACCTTATAAAACTGACTTGATATCTAAATCTTTCAAGGCGTTCACTACCTTTTTGATACATTAATCATAACAGTCAATACATCCTATCCATGAATATTTCAAGAACTTTATCGGCACAAAATGATTATACACTTGTCAACTTTTAGAAGGTGCAGCAATCTAATCATATTTTAAAATTGAAGTTATATTCCTTTGTCTAGAATTGCTGTAAATCAACAACTAATGTATTCCCATAGATAAATTGAAGCAATCTTACAAGCACTTGGGTTACAATTTTTTTATGAGTACATCTTCCACAATGCGCAACATTTACAGTAACAGTTATGTATACTTCTCTATGCGGCGCCTATGTGTGCAGCAGTAGTTTGAGTTATGTTTAAAAGAGTTTTTAATTGTTAAATACTATGAATAAGTGCACCAACAACTTGATCTTGATATATATATAAAACTGGTGCGGTATGCATGCACTAAAGAGGTTCCACATAATTATAGTAACAACTATCTTTTTTCTTTATTCATGAGTATTTTCTTATTTACCACTTCTTTCAAAAATTTCACCATGTCAAACACTCCGTTTTATCAAAGCTACATTCCAGCACTTCCAATGTATATTTGCTAGTTGAAACAATTCGGAATACAAAGGAAGCATATTTGTTAATTTAGATATAACTGAACGTACTGCACAAATTCATCAGACCAAAACAAAACTTGATCTGTAACTGGTTATGTTAAAACTATACACCACATTTCTAATCAGTATTTTCAAGCACGAAGAACGAAACGTAAAAATTAATATGCCGGACATATCCAGACAGACAGACGAATGGAGTGAATACCTAAATTCTCCTTCGGCTTTTAATTTCCATGGTATATTTTATTGTTTTATAATTCAAAATTATTGTATTTATAATGAATGTTACAATTGAATTGTGTCTATATAAAAATATATATTAACAGTGGAATACCAATGGAATAATAGATGAAAAGTGTTCGAACTCACAAACCGAAAACAATATTCAGATCGATATAAAAAGTTAGTTCTAGTTTTGAAACAGACGATGACATAAAGCGGTATTCAAGTTTAGATTGTCATAGTTGGGCTTTCTTCAGTGGCGGATCCCTAAAAAAAAAAGTGGCGGATCCAGGGGTTTGAACCCCTTTTTTTGGATGATCAATGCATTTGAATTGGGACATGTAGTTGGAACTCCCCTTTTTGTCCTGGGTTAGGAACCTCTTTTTAAAATGGCTGGATCCGCCCCAGGGGGTATGGAACCCACTTTTATTTGGGGTCATTCAATTGGATCTTCCTTTTTCAAAATGTATGGATAGGCCCCTGTGGTTATTAATCTCCTTTTGTTACCTGTTCACCTTTATGTATGTTGTTCGCAGTGTCCTTGACAATGTAAATCATATCTTCTATTTTCTTATAATTCAAATTCGGTTTAATATTGCATTAACTGAATGTTGGTCGTACCTGGGTTATTATTATTTAAAAAAATGTCAATGAGGACAAAACAATGAATTGTTAAAAAATAAAGAATCCACTGTGTAATTTTAGTTTTTTTTCCAGTGTAATTTCACATGTTCCGGCTTCCCTTTTGTCCATTTCTATGTTGCAACATTCCTGCAAACGGAGAATATATCTCCTAGTTAATAAGATATTGTATGGCTTGTATGCCCTATTATGATTTCATGCAGTGAAAGAAGGTTGCTGCTCACAAGAAGCTGTTAAACAAAGAGTTCCAAGTGAATGTGATGAAGGTGAAATCATATCTTTGTAAAGTTTTATGCTGCCGTTGGTTGACCTTTATAGAATATCCGTTTCACATCTGGTAATGTATATGTTCCGATTGTCATTACAACAGTTTTGACCCTTTTCCACGTATGTGACTTGCAGGAATATACTTATCACCGAGTGTGTACTTACATGAGCTTCCCTAGAGGTAAAAGAAGTGGTGCAGGATTTATGTATCCTTCCCTAGCAACTGAGATCACACCTCAATTCTTGTTGCATTTGTCATGTTTGTGTCTCTCAGTTTTTTAGCTTTTTATGTTGTGTTTTGTGTACCGTTATTTGTCAGTTGGTTCTGTCTTTTTAGCTATGACATTGTTAGTTTATTTTTATGACTTATGAGATTGAATTTATTTTTGTTATCTTTTGCCTCTCTTTTCCAATTTGTAATTTTTCTTTTGCCACTGTATAATTTTACATGTTTCAACGGTAATTTCTCATGTTTCATTGTGTAATTTCTCATGTTTATGTGTTATTTTACAAGTTCCACTGTCTAATTCGTCAAGTTCTTTTCTTCTTTATTATTTAACACGGATTACTGTGTAATTTGATAAGTTCCATCTTAAATATTCCTTTGTGTAATGTTATACCTTTTGTCCATATAAAGCTATAAGATAACTGTTGAATGGGAGATAATCCAAAGCTTTATTTCACAATTTTTAAATGCGTTTTCTCTCTCCATATTACATTTATATTCTGTATGTACTGCTATGAATTAGTTATGTACGTTTATGTTTGTAATCATGTTATTGAATGGTCCATTACAAGTATTGAATTGAGTTGTAACATTGTAAATTAAGGTTTTTTGTTGAACTATGGTGTTGGTAACAGATTTTAGATAGCTACACATTTTGTTTTACTTAGATAAACTTGTATGTTGCACTCTCAATGTATTTTAATTGTTGATGTCCTTTTAAATTAAAATTTTGCCATTTAATAAATGACTTCCAGTTTCAAATTTTTCAAATTTCCAAGGAGTAGGTATTTTTGTTATTATACTTTTTATCAATGTAGCATGGACATAAGTTTGCTTACTACTGAGTTTCTTAGTAAGAATATATTGTTTTACCTTTAAAAACTCTGCTTAAAAGAGCTCATTGAATTTTATAAATTATAAAAAAAATTAATCAAACACAACTGACCATATATTGAACCAGGAACACAAATGTGGTTGCTTCAAGACCAGCCAAGTTTAGGATACGGATTTAAAAATTGAAAATGATACTGCAACACTATACAGACTATTCAAAGTTTTTCTTATTATATAGATAATTCAAGCAGATATATATTGGTTTGTTTACTCACATATAAATCTATGATACACAAAACAGATATGATAATTTTAATTTTTTATTTACACATACAATGCTTCAACACAACAGATGACATATAAAAGAGAAGCATTCACTAAAAAACATATTTAAGCTTTTAATTTGATTTTTCAAGTAAATTCAGCAAAAAACCCAAGATTTGTGATTGTGAAAATAAATTACATGTTCTGTTTGAGGAATAAAAAGTTTGACATAAGATATGAACAGCAGTGGCAGATCCAGAAATGTTCATAAGGATGGGACAACTTACTGCCTTAGAGAGGGCCTGCTCCAGCCATGCTTCAGTGATTCCCTAAATAATCAACCAATTCACAACATTTTTAAATCCACCTCAAAATAGAAATCTGGGAGAAAAAAGCTGTAATGTATTCTTTACAGAAATTGATTCAAATAAAATGCTGCCTTCTAGAATTTAATAATGTAAAGTCAGAAAGTATTGTCAGATTTTTATATTTACGAGTTATGAAACTGGGTGAGTATTGCAAATAATATGAACTCTCATTCTGATATCATGATACATATATATTTTTAAGCATGATTTCATGAAATTGCAAAAATAAAATTCACATTGCTGTCCTTTCTTCATAAATGATTATAATGAATGAACCCAATAATTTCTGAGTTTACAGTAGCATATTCGATTAAAAAATATACATGACCTCTTGCTTTATGATATAATTTTTCATAGATATTTACTACACCTTTATTTTAATTCATATAATATCTATGAATCAATTCATCTTTACAGATGTTTGTTTTAAAAGATATGATATCTAGAAATTTAAAAAAAAAATAACTACTAATTCTATGAATCTAATCTGATATTAAACAAATTCCTGTGTAGATATTGAACCAACTTTCTTGATCCCAGATCACTGGATATTTAATATACATAACTACTGTTTTATATCATTTCACAACATCTATCTTCACATTTGATGTTGTTAGACTTGCTGCCTTCTTTGTCTGCCAATTTAATATTTCATCACATGTTTTCCAGCTGAAAAATACAAACAAACAATGCATAATTTCACTTTAAGAAAAGAATCAAAAATCAACTTTCACTATATTGATAAAGAAGTGGAAAATCAAGCTGAAAATAAGAGTCTGAATACCAGGCTTTTAAGAAATGGCACTAGACAATTTCAAAATGTTATAACATAAATATCAAATTAGAACAGATTAAAAGTAGAATTAATTTCAGTTACATGATTATTAACAGCTGAAGAATTGTTTTCTCCTCCATTTCTTGTAGACTTTATCCGTTCCATTCTAAAACACTAAAAACTATTTTTCTTTCTCTCATGAATCTTGCATCTAATCAGAATAATTGTAACATTTTCACTCCCTCTTTCCATCCAATTAAACTGACTGTACTATCTCATACTAACCATGTCTTCTGCATCATCATCAGCTGGTGTTTCCTCTGTCTTTGGTTTATCGTCTTCTTCATCTTCTGTGAATTTCTTCCCTTCTTCCACACTGACATCACTTTCCTCACTCTCAAGTTTGGTTATCAAGGACAGATTTTCTACAATGTTGGAAGTACTTCTTTAATTTTCATATGATATTTTATTATCATATATTCATTAATATAAGTGCTATTTCTTTCAATCAATTTTTAATTTTATTAGAAATTGTTAATTTATTATTCATTGGCTACTAATTTTAGAGGAATTTGTGGGTTGAAGTTTAAATCTTAAGTAAAATACAAATTTCCTGAAGGACTGAATGTAGATATGATAAAAGCATGAAATCAAGTATGTAGAAATTCCATTTATCCTCATTCAAAAAATTATTTCTCACAATAAGCATATTCACTGTAAGTTGAAATGATTACTTAAACAATGAAGAAATTCAACTTCTACAGGGATTGTTTGTTCAACTTGTGGCTACCAAATATATTGATAAATAACAACATTTACCTGTGACTATTTCATCCCAGAAATCTCTTCGACCCTTCTGTATTAATGTGTCTTTAAACTGTCTCATGTATATGTTAAAGGATTTAGCCTCCATTTTCTACAAAATACATAACAAATGTTCATATTGCAATATCTCTGTCTTGCATTAATCGATAGCATTCTACCACTGTTGTCACAGACAGGAAAGGAGAAACTTGCACATAAATCATGGGCAGATGATACATTCAGACAAAGATATTGTAATGAATAAATTAGACTCAGGGTTACGCCAAACCCAGTGTCTTGCCTACTTTTGCTGTTAAACGCAGGCTCAACAAAAATGAGGGGAAAAAATCAATAAAAATATTCCTCTCAATACTATCTTTTGATTTTAAGAAGCTTCTGTTCAAGTTTGGTAAAAATCGAGGATACTTTATGAATCTAATAAATCTAATAAATCTAATAAATGTTGTATAATCTTTAAGTGCAGACAGTATGTATTATTACTTGGAAGTAAAACTATACATTTATAAGTAAAATATGGATAAACAGGTACAAAATTTCAACAAAATTTCTTTCTAGATACTAGCTTTTGATTATAAACAAGTTGGTACAAATCCAGGATAGTATAAAAAAAAGGTATTAACAACTTTAAAAACATATGGTAACAGGTGTAAATAAAAAACTTTGAGAAAAAAGGAAGGCACTAGATTTTCATCCAACAAAATGTTTTTTTTAATCATTAGAGAAACAGATTCTTACATAGTTATTCGTAGATTATCAGATTTATCCAATCAAGATAGTTAAATTATCAATTTTAAAATCCTCGCCAAGGCTCAGACTTTAAAATTGAGAATCTAACTATCTCGATTGGTTAATTCCAATAATCTACTGGTATGAATGTAAGAATCTTTATGCAGTAGATTTTGAAGGAGTTACAACCAATTCATGACTAAACTTAATACAATGTTCCCTCAATGTCTTCAAGCAATCAATAGCTTTAGGGTAGAACTGAGCTCCAAAGGAACACTAACCTTAATACACTGTTCCCTCAATGTCTTCAAGCAATCAATGGCTTTAGGGTAGAACTTCGCTCCAAAGGAACACTAACCTTAATACACTGTTCCCTCAATGTCTTCAAGCAATCAATGGCTTTAGGGTAGAACTGAGCTCCAAAGGAACACTAACCTTAATATGCTGTTCCCTCAAAGTCTTCAGGCAATCAATGGCTTTAGGGTAGAACTGAGCTCCAAAGGAACACTAACCTTAATACACTGTTCCCTCAATGTCTTCAAGCAATCAATGGCTTAAGGGTAGAACTGAGCTCCAAAGGAACACTAACCTTAATACACTGTTCCCTCAATGTCTTCAAGCAATCAATGGCTTTAGGGTAGAACTGAGCTCCAAAGGAACACTAACCTTAATACGCTGTTCCCTCAAAGTCTTCAGGCAATCAATAGCTTTAGGGTAGAACTGAGCTCCAAAGGAACACTAACCTTAATACACTGTTCCCTCAATGTCTTCAAACAATCAATAGCTTTAGGGTAGAACTGAGCTCCAAAGGAACACTAACCTTAATACACTGTTCCCTCAATGTCTTCAAGCAATCAATGGCTTTAGGGTAGAACTGAGCTCCAAAGGAACACTAACCTTAATACACTGTTCCCTCAATGTCTTCAAGCAATCAATGGCTTTAGGGTAGAACTGAGCTCCAAAGGAACACTAACCTTAATACACTGTTCCCTCAATGTCTTCAAACAATCAATAGCTTTAGGGTTGAACTGAGCTCCAAAGGAACACTTACCTTAATACACTGTTCCCTCAATGTCTTCAAGCAATCAATGGCTTTAGGGTAGAACTGAGCTCCAAAGGAACACTAACCTTAATACACTGTTCCCTCAAAGTCTTCAAGTAATCAATAGCTTTAGGGTAGAACTGAGCTCCAAAGGAACACTAACCTTAATACACTGTTCCCTCAATGTCTTCAAGCAATCAATGGCTTTAGGGTAGAACTGAGCTCCAAAGGAACACTAACCTTAATACACTGATCCCTCAATGTCTCCAAGCAATCAATAGCTTTTGGGTAGAACTCAGCTCCAAAGGAACACTAACCTTAATACACTGTCCCCTCAATGTCTTCAAGCAATCAATGGCTTTAGGGTAGAACTGAGCTCCAAAGGAACACTAACCTTAATACACTGATCCCTCAATGTCTCCAAGCAATCAATAGCTTTAGGGTAGAACTGAGCTCCAAAGGAACACTAACCTTAATACACTGTTCCCTCAATGTCTTCAAGCAATCAATGGCTTTAGGGTAGAACTGAGCTCCAAAGGAACACTAACCTTAATACACTGTTCCCTCAATGTCTTCAAGCAATCAATGGCTTTAGGGTAGAACTGAGCTCCAAAAGAATCTGTTACTATTTGTTGTATTCTCTTCTGCATCTGTTTACTAGCTGTAATGCAATATATAAATTACTGTGATGATTTGTAGACTACACTGGATGATAGGTAGAATATAAAACTATAAGCACACAGTGAGCTTAGCTTTAACACTGCTTTTCTGAAGTGATGATGATGATAAATTCAAGACAAAATTAAAGCTTTTTTAGGACAAGAACATAATATGGTGGAGTAGAATCTGCATACTGTGATCATTCCTTGTTTTTAGTGGTGCTTGACAGTTGTTAGTTTTCTATTTATTGTGTTTTTCTAGACTATTTGTTGTTTTGAAGTTTTCACTTTTTGCCATGGACTGTCAGTTTGTCTTTGACTCAATATGAGCAAGAATGTCCCTTTGGTATCATAAGCCTTTCTTTAATTTGATATGAATATTAAGTTTGTGTTGTACTAGATCTTCACACTGAGTCAATTTTTTTATATTGAAAGAGATACAATCAGATAAAAATGTGTAAATATGAAAATAAAACAATGCAAAATTTATTTACAAGATTGCAATTTCTTATAATTGTTAACCAAAAGGAAGTGGTATTTGTTTGACCTCTAACAAACCTTCATCAAATTTATCCACATCTTTTCTGTTGACTAATGCTAGATAATCTTCTACGGGTGTGACTGTCCCTACCTGCAATAATAGATAGTTTGTATTCAAGCATTTATTAACCATAGAAATATATTTTACAATATACAGTAGTCAATTTATTATATAGCAATAATAACCTTATTTTTTTTAGTTAGACCATTGATCACAGGCAGAATGTTTGACAGACAAACAATGTCTCAGGATTTTTCATTTGAAATTCGCAAAATTGTATGATAAGAGAAGCAGAAATACATGTACAATTGAAATGATTTTGTCAGAAGGGATATACAGTCAAACCTGCTTAAGAGACTATCTGTATTACATGTAAGTAAAAACCTGTCTGATAAGACCATTAATTTTAAATCCCTCTGTAGTATATTTAATATAAATTGAACCTGTATTAAAAGACCACCTGTTTTAAGGGACCACTTCTTGCTCTCCATTAAGTGGTCTTTTAAACCAGGTTTTTCTGTAAAACAGTAAAATCAGTTTTATTTTGAGAAATATAAATAATTGGATGCTGAATAACATGTTTTAATTTACACAGTAGATTAAAATAAATGGGAAATGTGTCCATGTTACACAAATATCATGCCCCCACTTGTACACAATGTTATAAAGGGACATAACTCAAGATCAATGAAAGTGTTGCTACCTTAATTTGAACTTGATCTGAGTTTTGTGGTAATAAGCATTGTGTATAAAATCCAACATTTTATAGGTAATTGTTGAAAGCCCTACAGTGACCACTTAATGCTTAGTCTTTTTTTTATTTTGACTCTCTTTGATAGTTGTCTCATTGGTTATCACAAACAAAAATCTCCTTGTAATCAAATAATTTCATTTAAGGGAGCTACCATTTGATTTTTATGGGGGGCTAGGAGGAAATTTGAAAAAAAATCAGGACGACAATTTAGGTAAAAAAAAGTCAGGATAGACTAAAAAAAAAAAAGGCAGGACCGAACAGAGTGAAAAATAAAAAGGCAGGACAGAGATTACAGCTAAAAAAAATGCAGGACAAAATTTTTCATCCTAGCCCCCCCCCCATAAAAATCAAATGGTAGCTCCCTAATAATGGTTTACTTTTTTTTAAAATTGTTATTTGGATGGAGAGTTGTTTCATTGGCACTCACACCACATCTTCCTATATCTATACATCTGATAATTTTTAAATGTCCAATGTAAATATCCTTTCAAGTTCTTTTCAAATCCTCCTTGTAGTTGTCAACAAAAATATTTACATATTTTGTTTGACCAAAGGATATAAATAGATTCATTGGACTCTCCATATTTTATAAATAGAATTGCTTAAGGAAAAATTAGGTCAAGAGATATATTGGGGAGGAACTATCTAACTTCAAAAGGGAGGTGGGGTGGGATATGTTTTTACCTTAGGCAGAAATGTAGTTGCTAAGTAAAAGGTTTTAATGCATTGAAGAGGAAGAAGCCAGAGTAATTTGAATTATAATAAAGAAAACATGATGCAGTCAAATTTCATGTCAAATTTTAATTAATGACCTCTGTTTGCTATTTTCAGTTTCTTTGATTTTTTGTGGGCTATTTGCTGTGCATGTACTGAATTTGTGTCATGGATGGATACCATATATCCTTTGTTTTTCTATAAATCAATTCCATATCCTATAAATATAATTGCTTGAGGAATACAAAGGGTGCTGAACAAAAGAACACTGAGAAGAGAAAAATCCAAACATTTTAATGCCTATTGTTGAAGGTCCTATAATGACATATTGATGCTTATTCATGTCATTTGGACTCTGATTTGATAGATTGATAACATACCAATTCTCTTTATCCTTATATAATTTCAAATAAGGTAATAGAAAACATTTCTGATATTCATAATATGATGAAGACATAATCTTTCAATCAGTTTAATTGAGGTCTGGAGCTGGCATGTAAGTTAAGTGCTAATAGTCTGTTGTTATTTATGTATTATTGTCATTTTCTTTATTTTCTTTGGTTACATCTTCTGACATCAGACTCTGACTTCTCTTGAACTGAATTTTAATGTGCATATTGTTATGTGTTTACTTTTCTACATTGGCTAGAGGTAAACGGGGGAGATCTCATAAACATGTTTAACCGCATTTTTGTGCCTGTCCCAAGTCAGGAGACTGTCCCAAGTCAGGAGCCTCTGGCCTTTGTTAGTCTTGTATTATTTTTAATTTTAGTTTCTTGTGTACAATTTGGAGTTTAGTATAGCGTTCATTATCACTGAACTAGTACATTGTATATATATATGTTTGGGGGCCAACTGAAGGACGCCTCCAGGTGCGGGAATTTCATGCTGCGTTGAAGACCTGTTCAGTGTTGGTGACCTTCTGCTGTTGTTTGTTCTATGGTCGGTTTGTAGTCTCTTTGACACATTCCCCATTTCCATTCTTAATTTTAAATTGAAAAGTAAACAAGAGTGCACACGCTGAAATGTCTCGTCTTCTTTACATATCATTGATATTATGTTGATAGTCTTTTAGTCAAAGTTTTATTACAACTGTCACATAAAAAGTAAAAACACAAATATACTGAAATCCGACAAAATTCAACTAGAGGCTCTAAAGAGCCTGTGTCGCTCACCTTGGTCTATGTTAATATTAAACATTGTACACAGATGGATTCATGACAAAATTGTGTTTTGGTGATGGTGATGTGTTTGTAGATCTTACTTTACTAAACATTTTTGCTGCTTACAATTATCTTTCTATAACAGTAGTTTCTGTGGAAAATGTTAGTGAAAATCTACAAATTTTGTGAAAATTGTTAAAAATTAACTATGAAGTGCAATAACTCCTTAGGGAGTCATTTGACTATTTTGGTCATGTTGACAAATTTTTAGTTCTTACTTTGCTGTACATTATTGCTGTTTACAGTTTACCTCTATCTATATCAATATTCAAGATAATAACAAAAAAACAGCAAAATTTCCTCAAAATTACCAATTCAGGGGCAGCAACCTAACAACTGATGATCCAATTCATCTGAAAATTCCAGGGCAGATAGATCTTGACCTGATCAACAATTTTACTTCCTGTCAGATTTGCTCTTAATGCTTTGGTTTTTGAGTTATAAGCCAAAAACTGCATTTTACCCCTATGTTCTATTTTTAGCCATGGCCGCCATCTTGGTTGGTTGGCCAGGTCACCGGACACAATTTTTAAACTAGATACCCCAAAGATGGTTGTGGCCAAGTTTCAATAAATTTGGCCACATAGTTTCAGAGGAGAAGATTTTTCTAAAAGATTACTAAGATTGACGAAAAATGGTTAAAAAATTGAATATAAAGGGCAACAACTCCTAAAGTGGTCAACTGACCATTTTGGTCATGTTGACTTATTTGTAGATCTTACTTTGCTGAACATTATTGTTGTTTACAGTTTACCTCTATCTATAATAATAATCAAGATAATAACCAACTAGAGGCTCTAAAGAGCCTGTGTCGCTCACCTTGGTATATGTGAATATTAAACAAAGGAAGCAGATGAATTCATGACAAAATTGTGTTTTGTTGTTGGTGATGTGTTTTTAAATCTTACTTTACTAAACAGTCTTGCTGCTTACAATTATCTCTATCTATAATGAAATTGGCCCAGTAGTATCAGTGGAAATGTTAATTAAAAATTTACAAATTTTATAAAAATTGTTAAAAATTGACTATAAAGGACAATAACTCCTTAGGGGGTCAATTGACCATTTCAGTCATGTTGACTTATTTATAGATCCTACTTTGCTGAACATTATTGCTGTTTACAGTTTATCTTTATCTATAATAATATTCAAGATAATAACCAAAAACAGCAAAATTTCCTTAAAATTACCGATTCAGGAGCAGCAACCCAACAACCGATTGACCTATTCATCTGAAAATTTCAGGGCAGATAGATCTTGACCTGATAAACATTTTTATCCATGTCAGATTCCCTCAAAAGGTTTTGGTTTTTGAGTTATAAGCCAAAAACTGCATTTTACCCCTATATTCTATTTTTAGCCGTGGCGGCCATCTTGGTTGGTTGACCAGGTCACGCCACACATTTTTTAAACTAGATACCCCGAAGATGATTGTGGCCAAGTTTTGATTAATTTGGCCCAGTAGTTTCAGAGGAGAAGATTTTTGTTAAAGATTACTTTAATTTATGAAAAATGGTTAAAAATTGACTATAAAGGGCAATAACTCCTAAACGGGTCAACTGACCATTTTGGTCATGTTGACTGATTTGTAGATCTTACTTTGCTGAACATTATTGCTGTTTACAGTTTATCTCTATCTATAATAATATTCAAGATAAAAACCAAAAACAGCAAAATTTCCTTAAAATTACCAATTCAGGGGCAGCAACCCAACAACCGATTGACCGATTCATCTGAAAATTTCAGGGCAGATAGATCTTGACCTGATAAACATATTTACCCCCATGTCAGATTTGCTCTAAATGCTTTGGTTTTTGAGTTATAAGCCAAAAACTGCATTTTACCCCTATGTTCTATTTTTAGCTGTGGCGGCCATCTTGGTTGGTTGACCGGGTCACGCCACACATTTTTTAAACTAGATACCCTAATGATGATTGTGGCCAAGTTTGGTTTCATTTGGCACAGTAGTTTCAGAGGAGAAGATTTTTGTAAAAGTTAACAATGACGACCGACCACGGACGACAGACGACGCCGGACGCAAAGTGCTGGGAAAAACTCACTTGGCCCTTCGGGCCAGGTGAGCTAAAAACAGCAAAAATTCCTTAAAATTACAAATTCAGGGGCAGCAACCTAACAAGGGAAGGTCGGATTCATCTGAAAATTTCGGGGCAGATAGATCTTAACCTGATCAACAATTTTACTCCATGTAAGATTTGCTCTATATGCTTCGGTTTTTGAGTTATAAGCCGAAAACTGCATTTTACCCCTATACCCCAAAGATGATTGTGGCCAAGTTTGGTTAAATTTGGCCCAGTAGTTTCAGAGGAGAAGATTTTTGTAAAAGTTAACGCCGGACGCAGGACTTCCACGATGACGGACGACGGACGCCAAGTGATGGGAAAAGCTCACATGGCCCTTTGGGACAGGTGAGCTAAAAAGGAAAGTCCAAAATCAAATTGCAAAATCAAAAGTCGAAACACATAACAACTGTCATATTCCTGACTTGGTACAGGCATTTTCTTATGTAGAAAATGGTGTATTGAACCTGGTTTTAAACTTTTAAACATTAACAAAGAAAACTAACCAATTGACAATTGACAATAAACATTGACCAAAAAAACATGACAAATAGGTCAAGGTCAGATGAGCCATGCCAGGCAGGCATGCATGTGCAGCTAACAATCCTTACATACAATAAATACAGTTGATCTATTGCTTATAGTTTAAGACCAAGACACAAAAACTTAACACTGAGCAATGAACCCTGAAAATGAGGTCAAGGTCAAATAAAACCTGTGTGACTGACATATAGACCATCAAATATTTCCATACACAAAATTATAGTTTACCTATTGCATATAGTATTAAAAAAATTGCCCAAAACTCAAAAACTTAACTTTGACAACTCAAACATGAAATAAGGTCAAGGTCAGATGACACCTGTCAGCTAGATATGTACACCTTACAATGGTTCCATACAGCAATTATAGTAGACCTATTGCATACAGTATAAGGAAAACAGACAACAAGAGTGCACACACTGAAATGTCTCGCCTTCTTTACTAATCATTGATATTGTGTTCATAGTCCTAAATATAAAGCTTTATTACAACTGTCACGTAAACTTAACATTAACCAAGATAGATAAACAAAGACCAATGAACCATGAAAATGAGGTCAAGGTCAGATGAACCATGCCAGGCAGACACATACAGCTAACAATGCTTCCACACATTAAATATAGTTGACCTGTTACTTATAGTTAAAGAAAAATAGACCAAATCACAAAAACTTAACACTGTGCATTGAACTGTGAATTAAAGGTCATGGTCAAATAAAACATGCGGGACTGACATATAGATCATAAAATATTTCCATACACCAAATATAGTTGACCTTTGGAATATAATATTAGATAAAAAGACCAAAACTCAAAACTAACTATAACCACTGAACCATGAAAATGAGGTCAAGGTCAAATGATATCTGCCCGCTAGACATGTACACCTTACAATCATTCCATACAACAAATATAGTAGACCTATTGCATAAAGTATAAGAGAAACAGACCAAAACACAAAAACTTAACTATAACCACTGAACCATGAAAATGAGGTCAAGGTCAAATGACATCTGCCTGCTAGACATATACACCTTACAATCATTCCATACAACAAATATAGTAGACCTATTGCATAAAGAATTAAAGAACCTTAGTGAGCACGCTCACATACCCCACGTCCCCGCATTGTCATTGGAGAAATTAAATAAGTGTTAGAAAAAAAAATTGTACAAGAAATATTAATTTCCTGCCAATATGTACATCTAAATAGTATGTCCTTATTATCTACAAAATTTCATGAAATTCTGTTGTGTAGTTTCAGAGGAGTTGAGATGACAAACTGTTGCAGAAGTACATTGAAGCAAATAAGTTCAAAGGGGCATAACTCCTAAGAAAAAAATTGAATCGCAATTTCCCGTCAATATGCACAACTTCATAGTATGACCTTATTATCTGAAAAGGTTTCGTGAAATTCTGTTGTGTGGTTTGAAAGGAGTTGTGATGACAAACTGTTGCAGTAGTACATTGAAGCAAATAAGTTCAAAGGGACATAACTCCTAGAAAAAAATTGAATCGCAATTTCCTGTCGATATGCACAACTACATAGTATGTCCTTATTATCTGAAAAGGTTTCATGAAATTCTGTTGTGTGATTTGGGAGGAGTTGCGATGACAAACTGTTGCAGTAGTACATTAAAGTAAATAAGTTCAAAGGGGCGTAACTCCTAGAAAAAAAATTGAATCGCAATTTCCGGTCGATATGCACAACTACATAGTATGTCCTTATTATCTGAAAAGGTTTCGTGAAATTCTGTTGTGTGGTTTGAAAGAAGTTGTGATGACAAACTGTTGCAGTAGTACATTGAAGCAAATAAGTTCAAAGGGGCGTAACTCCTAAGAAAAAAATTGAATCACAATTTCCCGTCGATATGCACAACTACATAGTATGTCCTTATTATCTGAAAAGGTTTTGTGAAATTATGTTTTGTGGTTTGAGAGGAGTTGCAATGACAAACTGTTGCAGTAGTACATTAAAGTAAATAAGTTCAAAGGGGCGTAACTCCTAGAAAAAAAATTGAATCGCAATTTCCCGTCGATATGCACAACTACATAGTATGTCCATATTATCTGAAAAGGTTTCGTGAAATTCTGTTGTGTGGTTTGAGAGGAGTTGCAATGACAAGAAATAGGACTGACGGACGGACTGACAGACAGGTCAAAAACATTATACCCTCCACAACTCGTTGCGTGGGGTATAATAAGAGAAACAGACCAAAACACAAAAACTTAACTATAACCACTGAACCATGAAAATGAGGTCAAGGTCAAATGACATCTGCTGGCTAGACATATACACCTTACAATCATTCCATACAACAAATATAGTAGACCTATTGCATAAGGTATAAGAGAAACAGACCAAAACACAAAAACTTAACTATAACCACTGAACCATGAAAATGAGGTCAAGGTCAGATGACACCTGCCAGTTGGACATGTACACCTTACAGTCCTTCAATACACCAAATATACTAGCCCTATTGCTTATAGTATCTGAGATATGGACTTGACCACCAAAACTTAACCTTGTTCACTGATCCATGAAATGAGGTCAAGGTCAAGTGAAAACAGTCTGACGGGTATGAGGACCTTGCAAGGTAAGCACATACCAAATATAATAATCCTATTACTTATAATAAGAGAGAATTCAACATTACAAAAAATCTGAACTTTTTTTTCAAGGACATTGGACATGTGACTGACGGAAACTTCGTAAAGTGAGGAATCCATATACAAAGAATGAAGCATCTTGGTCTTCCACCTTCTATGAACCCCATACTAATTTCCAAATTGTACACAAGAAACTAAAATTAAAATAATACAAGACTAAACAAAGGCCAGAGGCTCCTGACTTGGGACAGGAGCAAAAATGCGGCGGGGTTAAACATGTTTGTGAGATTTCAACCCTTCCCCTATACCTGATGTCTATATTGTCTTAACCAAGGACTTCAAACATTCATTGGACTCACCATATCCTATAAATAGAATTGTGTAACTCAGAAGGTAAAATAAGGTCAAAAGATATACCAGGACATTTAAACTGTATATAAACAGCAAATATTATTTTTACAATTCCTCATGCATGTCTCACCTATTCAAATTCTTTGAAATATATATTATACCGGTAGTTTGAATACTTGTAGCACAGCAAATATCCTTAATACTTATATTTTCAATAAACTCCTTGTAGTAACAAAAAAATATTTCCATGTAGCCTGTATTGTTTAACCCAAGGATAAAAATAGATTCATAGGATTTCCCTATCCTTTAATTAGAATTGCTTAACTCAAAAGGTAGTGTAAGGACAAACAATTCAAATTCAAAAATCTTTGTTCCTAATCAAAATGCCTATAAAGATCAAGTTAATCAACACATATCACAAAGTTCATTCAATAACCACAGGTAAATTATAACAATAAAATTGAATTTCAACAAAAGTAATTTATCATACAGTTCCCTTCTTTGTGCCTCATTGATTCAAAACTGCTGAAATATAGTCGGGCGTATTAGTAAATACACGGTTAGTCTTAAGATATTGTCTATGGAAGAAGGTGATAATTTTAACACTAAAGAAAGCAGGGATGTATATGCATTTTTCATATTGTAACTAATATACTATTTCTATACAGGGATGGACATAGAATATAGATTCAAACCAAGGTAAGTTGATTTAAACATTTGATACAAAATAATCCATTTTACAGACATGTGGTAACATTAAGATAGTTCAAATATGGAAGTTGCTTGAAATTCATAATAATTCAAACCCCAAAATCTCCTTCTTTTTTTTGGCTCACCTGGCCCATGGGCCAAGTGAGCTTTTCTCATCACTTGGCGTCTGTCGTTGTCTGTCGTCGTTAACTTTTACAAAAATCTTCTCTCTGAAACTACTGGGCAAAATTTAACCAAACATGGCCAAAATCATTATTAGGGTATCTAGTTTAAAAAATGTGTCTGGAGACCCGGCCAACCAACCAAAATGGCCGCCATGGCTAAAAATAGAACATAGGGGTAAAATGCAGTTTTGGGCTTATAACTCAAAAACCAAAGCATTTAAAGCAAATCTGACATGGGGTAAAATTGTTTATCAGGTCAAGATCTATCTGCCCTGACATTTTCAGATGAATAGGACAACCTGTTGTTGGGTTGCTGCTCCTGAATTGGTAATTTTAAGGAAATCTTTGCTTTGTTTGGTTATTATCTTAAATATTATTATAGATAGGGATAAACTGTAAACAGCAATAATGTTCAGCAAAGTAAGATTTACAAATAAGTCAACAGGACCAAAATGGTCAGTTGACCCCTTTAGGAGTTATTGCCCTTTATAGTCAATTTTTAACCATTTTCGTAAATCTTAGTAATCTTTTACAAAAAATCTTCTCCTCTGAAACTACTGGGCCAAATTAGTCCAAACTTGGCCACAATTATCTTTGGGGTATTTAGTATAAAAAATGTGTCCGGTGACTTGGCCATCCAACCAAGATGGCCGCCATGGCTTAAAATAGAACATAGGGGTAAAATGCAGTTTTTGGCGTATAACTCAAAACCCAAAGCATTTAGAGCAAATCTGACAGAGTTATATTGTTTATCAGGTCAAGATCTATCTGCCCTAAAATTTTCAGATGAATAGGACAACCTGTTGTTGGGTTGCTGCTCCTGAATTGGTAATTTTAAGGAAATCTTTGCTTTGTTTGGTTATTATCTTGAATATTATTATAGATAGGGATAAACTGTAAACAGCAATAATGTTCAGCAAAGTAAGATTTACAAATAAGTCAACAGGACCAAAATGGTCAGTTGACCCCTTTAGGAGTTATTGCCCTTTATAGTCAATTTTTAACCATTTTCGTAAATCTTAGTAATCTTTTACAAAATATCTTCTCCTCTGAAACTACTGGGCCAAATTAGTCCAAACTTGGCCACAATTATCTTTGGGGTATTTAGTATAAAAAATGTGTCCGGTGACTTGGCCATCCAACCAAGATGGCCGCCACGGCTTAAAATAGAACATAGGGGTAAAATGCAGTTTTTGGCGTATAACTCAAAACCCAAAGCATTTAGAGCAAATCTGACAGAGTTATATTGTTTATCAGGTCAAGATCTATCTGCCCTAAAATTTTCAGATGAATTGGACAACCTGTTGTTGGGTTGCTGCCCCTGAATTGGTAATTTTAAGGAAATTTTGAAGTTTTTGGTTATTATTTTGAATATTATTATAGACAGAGATAAACTGTATAGAGCAATAAATGAATAATGTTCAGCAAAGTAGGATTTACAAATAAGTCTACATGATCAAATTGGTCAAATGACCCCCTAAGGAGTTATTGTCCTTTATAGTCAATTTTCAACAATTTTCATAAAATTTGTAAATTTTTACGAACATTTTCAACTGAAACTACTGGGCCAAGTTTATTATAGATAGAGATAATTGTAAGCAGCAAGAATGTTCAGTAAAGTAAGATGTACAAACACATCACCATCACCAAAACACAATTTTGTCATGAAACCATCTGCTACCTTTGTTTAATATTCACATATACCAAGGTGAGCGACACAGGCTATTTAGAGCCTCTAGTTTATATCAAGAAGTGATGAAATGTTAAATTTTTTTTAAATATTAAATAGTTAAAACACCTTTTGTTATTATATAAACATCAATAGGAATATTTTTTGTTGGCATTCAAGAAATAGGTAACATACAAAATGTTGGCAATAAAGGAAAACACTATTTATATAAATGCATTAGATTAAGCTATGGCTAACCTGAGGGGCTATATGTGTCTGTCAAAATACCCTATAACATGATTTCAAGTTAAAATGTATAGGGGAAACAAATAAAGATTCAAAACTAAAAAAAAGTCCATCTTAATTAAAGAAAAAACACTCCTCTAAACACATTCATGTAGCAGGTTATACATTATAATTGTCTCTTTATCTCCATTACTAAAAGAATATAGTTGAAATTACCACAAAGATGTAATGACCAGCGTAAATTATTGTGGTCCTCTCAAGAACTTTTTTGGGGAACTGGAGGGTTAAAATTGGAAAAAAGCCAATTCAGAACAATCATCCTTCACGAAATCTATGTGTCATCATCCTTTTCGTCATGGCATCTCTGTTGGCAAATTTAAGTTTCATTCCATAGCAGATACATTAAATATTAACCTAACACTGAAACACTTTGTGATACACATTCTCTTGTCGCTCTCAGCAATTTAACAGCAGATTTTTACATGTCAAGAATTTTCCTTCCGGGGAACTGCATCAATTCGACATGAAAAGGGAGGTGTGATTACTTCAGTTTTCTGTTAGAAATGGGTACCGTAGAGTGACTGGAATGTGACCAACCCCCATTTATATATTAATGCATAAAATTTTCAGCCCACTCATAGGGGCACAAAAACACCAGAAATCAGGTGAGGGTCCAGGATTTAATGTTAGGCGGGGAAGGTGGTGCAAAAAATATTGTTCTGTGGAGTGGAGCATGTTGCAAAATATTTTGGGGTAATTAAGCAAATATTTATGTGCCATCATCATTGACGCTTTGTCTGTTAGTATTATGGCCTGTTCAGCAAACAGTATACCCTAAAGGATTGTGGATTACTACGGTTTTCCGTGCTTTTGGAATTCATATATTATTGCCTAAAAATTTCAGCCCACTCATATATGGGGGTGGTTCTGAGCATGAAAACAACTAAAATCAGATGGGGATTGACCTCAATATACTGAAACTTGTGATACACATTCCCTTGACGCTCTCAGAAATTTAACAACATAATTTTAAACGTCAAAAGCTTTTCTTTCCAGAGAACCACAGCAATTCAACATGAAAAGTGTGGAAGGATTACTTTGGTTTTCAGTTATAAATAGGTACAGAAGTGCGACTGGAAAATTCCCCCTCCCCTGCCCATTCATATTAATGCATAAAAATTTCATCCCACTGATACATATGGGTGGTTTCTGAGCATTTATACATTTGAAATGATGTACAGATCCATGATTTGAGGGGTGGGGGTGCACAAACTATTGTTTCACCGAGAGGAGCATGATGGAAAATCCTTTTGGATAAAAATACAAAACTTAAACCAGGGTTCTAATATAGATGGTTATTTTTTTTTTACCAAATCATGGTCAGGATATTTTTTGTAAAAAATCCCATTCAGTTTTCACTCCATATTTCACAAATTAAAGGTATTTATAAACAAGTACAATTTTGATTAGTGCAATGCATCCAGGGTTTAACAATGACATATTCTATGATTAAATCCCAATCGCCAATAGTTTCTTTTGGGTGTCATATTGACTGGTGGTATTTCGTCTCTGACACATTCAAAAAGATTTAAGTTCTTATATCTCACACTAAAACAATATAGCTTCAAATTATGAACCAAAGTATATTTTTTGCTGGTATTTTCCAGAAGATTTAGAAATTATAAACATGATAAAGAAACTTAAGTTTCAACTTTCTGAGGCAAAATTTGCCTCTGATTCAGATATAAGAATAAGGATTGCTCAATGTAGAGAATAGAGAAAATGAACAACAAAAAAAAGAATAGAGAATAATGCGGTGCAAAAAGTATAAAGAATAACTGTGCAAAATAACTGAAAAAATAAGGGTCAATGTACAGAATTGATCAATAATCTTGAAAAAGAAAGACTAAATAGTAAAATAATTTTTACCGAATGAGAGTTATTTTTAAGACCCCTATTTTAAGGCTATTAAAGGAAAAAATGCCCTAAAAATTTAAAGATATTTACAGATATTAACTAGAGGCTCTCAAGAGCCTGTGTCGCTCACCTTGGTTTATGTGCATATTAAACAATGGACACAGATAAATTCATAACAAAATTGTGTTTTGATTATGGAGATGTGTTTTTAGATCTTTAATTACTGAACATTCTTGTTTCTACAATTATCTCTATCTATAATGAACTTGGCCCAGTAATTACAGTGGAAAATATTTTCTTACTTTGCTGAACATTATTGCTGTATATTGTTTATCTCTATCTATAATATTAAACAAGATCATAACCAAAAACAGCAAAATTTCCTTTTAAAATTACCAATTCAGGCAGCAACCCAACAACAGGATGTTCGATTCATCTGAAATTTTCAGGGCAGATAGATCTTGACCTGATAAATAATTTAACCCCATGTCAGATTTGCTCTAAATGCTTTGGTTTTTGAGTTATAAGCCAAAAATGGCATTTTACCCCTATGTTCTATTTTTAGCCATGGCGACCATCTTGGATGGTTGACCGGGTCAACAGACACAAATTTTAAATAAGATACCCCAATGTTGATTGTGGCCAAATTTTTGTTTAATTTGGCCCAGTAGTTTTAGAGGGGAAGATTTTTGTAAAAGATTACTAAGATTTACGAAAAATGGTTAAAAATTGACTAAAAAGGGCAATAACTCCTAAAGGGGTCAACTGACCATTCCAGTCGGGTTGACTCATTTGTAGATCTTACTTTGCTGAACATTATTGCTGTATATTGTTTATCTCTATCTATAACATTATTCAAGATAATAACCAAAAACAGCAAAATTTCCTTAAAATTACCAATTCAGGGGCAGCAACCCAACAACAGGTTGTTCGATTCATCTGAAATTTGCAGGGCAGATAGATCTTGACCTTATTAACAATTTATCTCCATGCCAGATTTGCTCTAAATGCTTTGATTTTTGAGTTATAAGCCAAAAACAGCATTTTACCCCAATGATCTATTTGTAGCCATGGTGGCCATCTTGATTGGTTGACCAGGTCACTGGACACAATTTTAAACTAGATACCCCAATGATGATTGTGGCCAAGTTTTCTCTAATTTGGCCCTGTAATTTCAGAGGAGACGATTTTTGTAAAAGATTACTTAGATTTACGAAAAATGGTTAAAAATTGACTATAAAGGGCAATAACTCCTAAAGGGGTCAACTGACCATTTCTGCTGTTTACAGTTTATTACTATCTATAATATTATTCAAGATAATAACCAAAAACAGCAAAATTTCCTTAAAATTACCAATTCAGGGGCAGCAACCCAACAACCAATTGTTGGATTCATCTGAAATTTTCAGGGCTGAAAGATCTTGACCTGATAAACAATTTAATCCATGTCAGATTTGCTCTAAATGCTTTGGTTTTTGAGTTATAAGCCAAAAACTGCATTTTTCCCCTATGTTCTATTTTTAGCCATGGCGGCCATCTTGGATGGTTGACCGGGTCACCGAACACACAATTTTAAACTAGATACCCCAGTGATGATTGTGGCCAAGTTTTGTTCAATTTGGCCCAGTAGTTTCAGAGGAGAAGATTTTTGTAAAAGTTAACGCCGATGCCGGACGACGCCGACGCCGGACGCAAAGTGATGGGAAAAGCTCACTTGGCCCTTCGGGCCAGGTGAGCTAAAAAACTGGTTTTAAACTAGTCATCTAGTCAAACTGGTTTGGTATCACTGACTGTTTCTTGCCCTAGATGTCTATTTCACAGTGACCTTATGTGTTTGTGCTAAGAGTACATTGTACTGTCATATTTATTGATTTTCTGTTGGGACATGACCTACATTGTAAACATGCAAAACAGTGGCTTGAGATTTCAAGTTTATAGGAATCAATATAATCTTTAAAAGTTTATTCTATATGAACTGATATTAGTATAATAAATTAATATTTGGGATTTTATATCCTGGTTGATGATGTTTTTTTTGGGACCAAGATGTTTTCTTCATTCTTGTTCACATTATGATTATTTTAACCTTCAATTCACATTTAAAGATGTAAAAAAAAATCAGTTCTCATTTAAAATATTTTGCAACTAAATAATAATCTGTGAGATTTGGTGCAAACAACAAAACAAGACAGTGTAATATATAACCTGCAAGCATAGTCTATTTCTATAAAGTCAAGCAGATATTTTTTTTTATATCTAAAAAAAAAAAACCATGTAAAGAAGACCAAAAATAACCCCAAAAGATCAACGTTACCAGATTTTGAACAAATAAATCAAGATGCACAAAGTTTAAGTATTGGTCAGAATATAGGGTTCTTTTGTACTTTAACAATATCACAATAACAATAAAGTGACATTAATTTTGGACAAGGTAAATGGCATGTAGCCAATCTTATCAAATTCTACTGTATGAAAGGGATAAACTGACCTTTCAATTCTCAAGGCTAAATAAGTATTTTATAGGCTAAATACAAACTTGCCTGTCAAGGTAGAATTGTAATCAAAAGATCAAAGGATAAAGATATTTACAATTAAAGAACCTTAGTGTCTCACATACCCCATGTCCCCACATTGTCACTGCAGAAATAAAATAACTGTAAGAAATAAAATTTGAATCATAATTTCCTGTCTATATGCACATCTACATAGTATGTCCTTATTATCAACAAAAGTTTCATATTAAGGTATGGTGGGGAAAATGAACAGCATTATTGCTAAAAACGATATTGCGAGACATTAAATCTAGACCAAAAGCTAAGAACAACTTTAACGTATTTCTCAAAACAGGCCATTGAAAATGGACTTTTTCAACGTAAACAAATTAAGAAAAACTTATTTTATTAAAATTTGGATTCTTTCTTGCAAAAATATATATTTACTTCTAATCAAAATTCAAATGACTTAAATAGACATAATGATATATTTGATTGATGAGAAATAAATTAATAAACAATGGTTTGTTTAATAAATTAAAAGTTTTAAAATAGCTTTTATATATTCATGTTTTTATTTATATTCATATTTCATTTTTTTTAAAAGATCTTGTTAATCAATTTATCATTTATCTTTCACACATAATTTACAGAAACACTTTATGTACTGTAGATAAAAAATAATAGGCAATAAATAAATCTTTCATTCTTATATATGTCAAACATCTAATATATACATTTGTGTATTAAATTATGAGGTCAAATATTTGTATATTGAAGGTTCTAATTATGTAAGACTGAGGTTGATAAGTAATGTGGTCAATTTTATTGACAGTTTAAGAGGTGGGGGACTGTAATTAAAGGCCCACCTTTTCTAGCTCTGATTGTTTGGTGATAATGACAGTTGTCAATCATTATGGTATTGTATCAATACCTAATTACCTAATCAAAATGTTATACAAAAAGCCTGCTCATAAACACACCAAAGGGAGATCAGTTTGTGCCAAAATGCGTCTTTTGCGCCACAACTTTTTTCTCCAATGCTACGCTTGCGCCACCTGCCACGGATGGAGGGAACAAAGCACTGTGTTATCAACATATGTGGCTAAAACATAATCACAAAAGCTTCTTTTTTCTTCTCTTTTGGCATATCTTGTAATAAATATTCAGCAAAGCAATAAGTTTTCTTCTCTCTCTGTACATGGACTGTCTAGTGCATTTCAAGTCATTTCTCTCCAGATGCTCATCTTCATGGTGAAATATCTCCGAAAATATGATACTTTTTAAGCCAAAAATAAGAACAGGTAAATTGGTGCAAATGAGTTCCGAATATTGGGTCAATTGATACATTTGGAAAACAAAATTTGACGCAAATGATACCCCTTAAAAACAGTAATTGGCACAAAAGGACTGTTACTTACATTCTCTATGCAGTTGTGTTAATTAATGACAGGCCATACATACTACACAATAATTAATCCCTGAATCAAGATTTTAATTCTTTTTTTGTTTTCATTGCAGGAATAGAGACAGGAATTTAGAGTAATCTGAATTCAAACACAAACATACCAAATATGTAGAAATAAATTATTATGAGGTAAAAGTTAAAACATCTGAAGCATGTACAGAATTGCTACATCAGATTATACTGTAGTATACCCAGAAATGGACCATATACTAAAAACTGAAAGCCAATTCACATCTGTTTATGATAATGGTTTATTAGAATTAGATGCTAAGTATGACAAGTATGAAGGAAATACTGAAAGCCACTTTATATCTTTTCATGATTTATTTTTAATATCAAAATTAATTGATAAGTATGAAAGAATTTGGAGGAGATTTAATAAAGTATCACTATCAGCAATGTGTGATAAAATTAAGAGATGTGAACAGGAGTTACTGAAAATGAATAGCAGGGGCAGGGAATACAACATTAATGATAATGATGTGCGGATTTTAGGCTATACCCAATCAATTACAACATTTCTTCACGTCTTCTGTTTGTTGTTCTCCGTACCAGGTCAGGAGAATAGTAAGTCATGGGTACTCAAGAATCTTACCAGACTAATAACGAGGAAGTCAGAATCGGATTTATTCCATATTTATAATGAGTATATAGACCAGCTTATGATCTTGAAGTCTTTTGTAACAGAGAAGACTCTATGTATTGGAGAGATACATCCATACTATGAATTGCAATTAAAACTTTGCTATGGTGAAAAACTAATGAAACAAGAGAAATATCAGCAATACCAACAATTCATGGTTAAAAACACAGATTTGGTTATGTCCATGATTAAAGAAATGAAAAAGAGGAAAGAATATAAAACAATGTCTAAATCTTGCATATTTCTCCTATGTGTACTACACATTAATTCATCATGCCTTCAACCATTTAAAGTTTGGATTACAAAAGAACTAACATGTTTACTGACTATGTTGCCAGCAGATCAATGTTATGAGACCTTGATACAATATAGTGAGCAAATTAATATGATGAATTTGTCAATGAGACTTGACGATCTGTGTTCTATTATTGGGAGGATATATCCACACCTGCAACTTAAATCAATACTGTTAAACTGTGAAATATTGATCAAACATAAAGAATACCAATTGTATCGAAAATTCATGGTTCAAAACCTTAAGCTATTGATAGATTGGAAAATAAATATGGGCAGTGATGACAGCAATAGACAAATAGTACCACATGATCGTTCTAAATCATGTGATAAAATAGACACAATGTGGAACAATAAAGGGAACAGGATTAAACAAAAAAGTAGTTTACTCTCTAGTCTACTGTGCATTCTGCCAGAGGAAGAATTGTATGAAACTATCAGTCATTATCTATTTCTAGTTCAAAACATGAGATCGTTTATTGTTCCCAAATATCTTTATTCTGTAAAAAAGGATCCATACTTAAATCTTCTATTCAAACTTTTTTGGTGCAGAAAACTGATCAATGAAGGTCATGCAGACAGTAATATAGTTTACAGATGTCTAAATAACTTTTACAGGGAAAACTGTCAAGAAAATGAAGCTGAACTTACTGTATATATAATTAGTATTGCTGATAGTTTATCAGATACAAGTTTCATGAAAGAGGTATTACAATGCTATTTAAGAAAAAAAATAGTAACAGTTACTTCAATGGCAACAACAGAACATGGGAATGAGAGATGTGAATATAACAAGGAGGTGAAATATGCACAAAATATGAGTGAACACAATCTAATTTATACTCAGTGTGCTTCCATCTTAAGTGGTAAAAAGATGAAGAATGTTGACATCCATCAATATTCAAGGAAGTTTAATATGAAAGGACCTGAAGATGAAAATAAAGTAGAAATGCAATCAGAACAGGCAAAGCTGTTGATACTATTTATACTTCTTCTATTACTGACAGCTCTTGGACATAAATCAGCAAAACTCAAAAAGTACCTAGCACTGAAGTATGAATATGACATGGCAAGCTTGTACCTATTGTGGTGTTCAGGGGACATTGAGGTTCACCCAGGACCTGCATGGAGTAGGAAACAGTTGGAGCACAACTCTGAACGAGAGAGGAAGTGGCTCCAAGACATAAATAGTATCCTTTTAAAACTTTACTTGGGAATACCAACTCAGTCAAAACCAAAAAACTTATGGCAAAAAGACAACCAACCAGAGCAATGGCCTTTGGATAAACCATTTTATGACACCAAAAATGCTTCAAAGGATGCTAAAGGCAACAAGATAACTGATGATCAAATTCTGACATGTTTGTTGGAATGTTTAAAAAAGGAAAAAGTAGATATACCTCACATATACCAATCTGAAATATCAGCATGGACAAATAAAAACATTCAATTATTACATAAACTGCAAGTTTATAGAATTGAAATGGAAAATGTTAAGTCAGCATCACTCAACTTAATTTTATCAAATTTAGAAGATAATGCAAAAAATTTGCAAAATATTAAATTTAGCCTTGAGAACTCCACTTTGGACAAAATACAAATAGAAGGTTTACTGAATAATGATCGAAGACAAAAGAAGCAGGCAGAAATGGTAGCTGAGATAACCCGTGATTTAGCCAATACACTATGCAGACTGGCTAAAGGAACAGATCCAATGGAAAAAGGGGATGGAACATGGAATAGACCACCACCAGTCGACTGGCCAGATGATGTCCCCTTTTTTAACCCTAAAAACAGAGGAAAAAACAAGGACAAACCCAAATGCCCTGACACAGTACTTGTCTGTACTTTTCTAAAACTTCCATATCTGAGAATTCCTGAGAATACTCTACAAATAGTTAATGCATACCAAACCATGTACAACTGTACAGACACTGACAGACAAAAGAAAAACAAGGAAAAACTATGTAGATTATATTCAAAACAATCAAATTCGGAAAAGTTAGATTGCTCCTTACAAAATCTGCATAAAGAAGGTTTATTTTCAAGAGAAGTACATGGCATTTTAAACCAATGGTGGAAAACACAGTCAGTTGATGAGCATGCTGAACATGTTTTAAAGAATGCCCTTGTAAGATCTGATGAAAGACCTCATATAACAATAGACATAACAAAAAAAAATGAACAAGATACCAATCTCAGATACATCTCTTATACCATTCATATCAAAGATGCTTATCTTCATATAAAATGTACCACAGACCATCCAAATCAATCGAATCTTCAGCAAACAATCACTGAGCCTTTAGTCCAAGCAAATAGCTCAGAGAACATTGAAGATAGTGTATTACCACCAGATGTCATTGACTTAGTACTTGAGCATGATGTTGTGGACCAAACTGAATGTCCTAATGATAATTCAGTTACGGACAACATATCCATGCCATTTGATTTACAGAGGCAGGGAGCTCCTTTGCCTATCAGGCATCAACACCTTACACCTCACAATGATTTGGACATCCTGACGAACCATAACACCCTGGCATCAGATCTAAATAGCAGCAGACGCACCACAGAGTATGATACAACTAGTTTACAAGCTTGTGACTCTGTACATAATTCATACAGCAGAAATTGTGAAAACCTTGATGGCAATATGAGCACCTCCAAAGTAAAGGTAATTATTAAAGTATGTAAGATTTTAATATTTACAAAAACATGTATGACAGTTTATGAATTTTAGAGATTTTACATTTGAACTTGCACCGATATATACTATATTGTACTATTTTGGAAATCATAAAGGCCTATCAAATGCAAGAATAAAGATAATTCAAGGGATTTAATAAATTATATTTTACTTTAAAAAGAGTTCAAACTGAAAAAAAGCAAAAGTTACGATGTAAACAGGTCATGACCAATGAAGTTGTGCAAATAATCAAATATCACCGACAGTATAACTTACCATATTTGGTTCCCCACTTACTGACCTAATCACAACTTTGACTTGTCATGTATGCAAAATTATTAAAGTCAATATGGATAGACAAAGGGATTGGGGTAAAATAATCTAGAAAATAATAAAATTGCAGTCAATGCATGATTTCTCATAAAAAATATTCAATCAAAATAATTAAGTTCACGGTGACCCTGAAACCACACTTGTGGCAACAAAACAGCACAACTTAGTCATTGTAAGTCATGCAAGACAAAAATTACTGCATTAATTCAAATGTAATTGCTTCTTTAAATCTTCATTTTTTTTTAATAGAGGAAACAAATAGAGGACAAAGAAGAACCTGTTAAGAAACTGTTAAAAATAAAAGTGAATCAGGTATATATGTCTTCAGCAGAGTTTGTGAGTAGATTAACAAAACTTCATAATATATACAACAAATATTTGCATCAGCTGCAACAGTACAATATTAGTAAGATTTTGGAGATAGCTGTATTGCATTATAAGCCATAGCATCATTAATCGGTGATTTGATGGTCATAAATTGAGTGTACTGGCAAAATATTAGCATAGGCATTTGCACCCTTCAGATCACCAATTGATGCCTTCGAAGTTTAAAGTACATTATTTTATCTCCATTCTAAAGAAACTACAGTAAACAACGTCAAATCACAAATTTGTCATACATCGTCTGCACTTACGGGAACATTTTTATAGCATCAATTAAGAATTGGTAATGTTACACATCAAAATGAACGTTACAAACAATGTTGCATCAGAATTTTGGTTAATATACGTAAAGATATCAACTTGTGGCACTCAACAAATAAACTTTCATTGAGGTAGACATTATTTTATATGTTTCAAAACACTACTTAGAAGAGTAAAATTATGAATTGTTTTAATTTATATCATAAATCTGTGAGTATAGGTAAACATTTAAAAATAATGTATTAACGAATATATTTATATATTTTCAGTGTGAACATTATGACAGAATTGCTGAAAATTCTTCATCAGCTGATTCAAAGGTGAGTTTGTCAGTTTCCCTTTTTTCTAATGCATCAGAAGTCAAAAGATAAACATCCCACAGAACAATTTTCAAATAAAGAACATTTAATCTGTAAAAAAAATTAGAAGAGAATAAATCTCATAAATCTTTCCATAATTATGCGAAAATATAAGAGCGGCATTCAAACTCATATGTCGAAAATAAACAGAGAACCGATAACAATAGACAAGCAATAGTACACAAAACAAAAAAAAAGACTTGAGAAACATGAACCCCACCAAAATAACTCGTTATTATAGCAACAGATGAGCGATATCTGCCAAGTAATCTATCCACTTTCGTAATACCTCAAATTCACAAGGGATTTTTCCATTGGAGACTCAGTTCAA
This sequence comes from Mytilus trossulus, assembly GCF_036588685.1. NCBI lineage: Eukaryota > Metazoa > Mollusca > Bivalvia > Mytilida > Mytilidae > Mytilus > Mytilus trossulus. The sequence continues at coordinate 8,529,240 of NC_086383.1, read as the reverse complement.
ACAATTCATTTCTTAGCCTTTTTTAATTTCTACTTCAGTTATATATACATATATATATGTATCGATCGTTACTTAACAATTAAAAGTAAAAATAAATATCATGGAAAATGATTACCACATAAGTTCTTTCAGTAGAATATAATATTTGCTTATATTGCAGAGGAATGAACTATCACTAGAACAGATTCCCAACAATACAAGCACTTTAAAGGAAATATGCAGTGACAAATTTCTAGATTCGTGGAGTCTTTATTTACATGAAAACATTGATGAAATGAAAAACAATGGGAAACAAAATGACCAAATAGAAGATGATAAAGAACTAGAAAGCTTTTCAGACTTAGACAATTTTATATCAGGGAAACCATCTCAGATGGAGACAGATTTATTGTAATAATGCTTTATATTTTAACATTGTAAATACTTTTTGGAACACTCTTTTGTACATTTAATATTACTCAATGAGTTCAATAGTATTCTTTTTCCTTATAGTTTGTATGAGAGTTCATTTGGAATAGAGAGGATATGTATTGGGTAGTTATATATGCCTGACTCAGCTAAGATCATTAATATGGATTATTATAAATCTAAACATACAATGATGAAACACATAAAGAATATATTTTAATGACACAATTTCTTTCACTCCCAGTACATGTTTCTCAAGATGGTACTTTGAGACAGACTTTTTATTGTTATTTTGTACGATTAAATATCTCAATATATTTAAATGTATTTTTTTCATAGATGTGCAATGATCTCATAGAAAGTCAGTAATTGTTTAACAACTAAACAATTATATACATAAAAGGTACACATATAACACACTGTCATAATTTTATATCCTTGGAGCTGTAGTTAGTGCATCGGACTACTAACACAAAGGTTCCTGGTTCTATTCCCGTTTAGGATGAAAAATTTCAAAAACTCAATTTTCTGCTCTCTCTTGACACCATTTGCGAATATGGTCTCAAAGAAACGATGATAGTCTGTCGGAAGGGGATGATAAACGGCTGACCCTTGTTTTTAGAGAGCCATATCTCTTGCACATTAAAGACATCCTTGTAGATTTCGAACAAGAGTAGGCTAATGCCGCTACAAGGCAGCACTTGCACCCGCAAAGTGAAAAGGGATTAATATAAATTGCAAAACTTGTCTCCCAGTCCACTATAACTTAATATGTTTAAACTAATTTTATATCCTTATTTGAATTAAAACAATTCTAATTAATTATGTAAACTTCAGTAAAAACTGTTAAATACTTTTGCCCAGTGTTTTTTAAAGACAGTTATTTGATATCTATAGTTAATGCATTTTTCCCTTTAAACAACTAAATCTCCAGAATTAATTTGTTGTACAATTTCTTCAGATGTTTTTTGCAATTCCTTTAATTTGAATATTCTTTTTATCGTAAATTTTGATGTAAATCACATGTATTAATAAATACAGATTTAACAAGAACTATCTTTAAAAAAGATATCCGACGTATTTAAATTTGAGTATATGTTTAAAACTATCATTTCGATAACCTTCAGAAGCACAATGACTTAATGATGCAGGACCTCTTTAATAAAATCTCCATCTTTATGTAACTTCAAGAAATTCTTTACTAAGTCTGGTTATATTAAGGCAGTAATATATAAGAATATTGTGATAACACCTAAAATTTTCATTTGTCAAAAAATCTAGTGCAAATAAAAAGAAACAAATATACATTTACTACTGTTTACATTAAACTTAATTCATGGTTAACAAAGCTAGAAACTATTGGTAGTATAAGTAGTATCTTTCTGTTTACATTCACCAAAACCCCGCGTAAATCTCACATGCGTAGGTGCGTTCTAAAAGTCATGTACATTCGTACAACAAAGTTTTCATTAAAAATTATATAATTATATAATTTTCCCGAATAAACAGCTGTCATGGATGCAAAGAACTATTGGAGAAACAATTATTTGAATAAAAAGATAAATCTTTGTAAGATCTAGTTCAAATATTTATAGTTTTTCACTTTCTTTCCATCACGATATAATTTTTGAGACATTTTTTCAAACACAACCAAATCACCCACCATGACAGCATTTTGTCCAATCACAGAAAGGATTTTCTGGAATGTGTAGTCTGTTGCCATAGTGAAGCGTCCTTAAGTTCAAAGTGCACAAACCAACTACGTCGGAAAAAAAATAATGGAATTGGCTCAAAATATTCATTTCATGCAAACAAAAAGGGCAAATAACACTCACAAGGATTTTTTTTTATACCATGCTTTATGTATATTATTGATACATTTTAAAACTGAAAATGTAAAATAATGTTTAAACAATCTGGTTTGAAGTAAAATAAAAAGTAATTCATAATTATTGATTTTTTTTTAATCTTTCTGAACACTCATATAATTTGCTTGCAATAAGTATGTGGTATGAGTGCCAATGAGACAACTCTCCATCCAAGTCACAACCTGCAAAAGTCAACCATTATAGGTCATAGTACAATCTTCAATACATGACATTCGCTCACACCTAACAGCAAGCTAGAGTATGCTTGAAAATACATATGACATATGGAATATGATAGTTTTTGTCCATTCATTTGATGTGTTTTAGCTTTTGATTTTGCCAATTGAATAGGTACTTTCAGTTTTGAATTGTCCTCAATATTTTTGTGATTTTATTTTAAACAGAGATCATGCCAATCTCTACTCAGGAAATCTTTTTCAAATAAAATTAGATTAGACATACCTGCACAGCCAAATGAATGCAACTCAAAATGGGTCTTAATCTGCCTGTTATTGTGCAGAATAGGAGAAGACAAAGTGGGGGTTCACCTAGCTACCGAGATTAAATCCCAATCTTCTTCAGAAAAGGACAGTACCAAATTAGGAATTTGAGTTGTTTCCAATCCACCCATTGATAGGTTAAGTCTAGCATTTGGTTTTGTCAGGTTTTGTGGACTTTCGCCTAGTAAATTTACCTTGGTATTCAGTATTTATGTTATTACATATTTCTATCTTCCAGTTAACCTTGGAATTATAGCATGTGAATGGTTTCTGTTGATTCAGCATTCTACAAGTTAATATTTGAAAATCAGGTTCTAGTATATATAATACATATCACATTATTTCAATGACTGCTAGTGCTGCTCAATGGCATCCTCCATACCAATGTATGTCAAGATCATTAATTGATACCATGACAACTTACCTCTGTGACCTCTGCCTTTGTGATGTCCTCCATTCCACCTTCAAGGTCATCATCTAACTTCTGTTTCTTAACAGGACCTCCTTCAGCTTCATCCCTGATCAACAAAAACAATACATGATAAAGTACGCAATGATGGTCCACAGAAATTAATATTTAAATAATATTGCCATGTTTACAAACATAAAATGGAGGTATGATTGCCAATTAGAAATGAAAACAACAGGTTATAATTTTCATTCGTCAGAAGTGCTATTTTCGAGTTACCCTCATAAGGAACACTCAATACCTAATATTTGATGGCCAAGGATGTGTAATTACTAAAATAGTTGAAAAGCTATATGAACATAAAAAGTCTTTAACCGAGAATGTGTCCATAGTAAATGGATGCTCCATTTGAATTATCATTTTCTATGTGCATTGGACCTTGGAATTCAGGTAAAAGTCTAATTTGGCATTAAAATTAGAAAGATCATATCATATGGAACATGTGTACTAAGTTTCATGTTGATTGGACTTCAACTTTATCAAAAAACTACCTCAACCAAAAACTTTAACCTGATGCGGGACAGAGGCACATTTAATAAAGGGCTGCGCTTTAGCGCATGATACGCCCTTAGCTCTTTTAACTTGTCTTTTATGCTTTAAATGAATTTATATGATCAACTAGAAATAGTGTGAGCCCTGTCAAATACCCCCCCCCCCCCCCAAATAATAAATAAAAATGCACTAAGTTTGTTGTCTTTAATTTTTCATCCATACATAAAATTTTGTGAAAGTGTTAGTTATTGTCCCAAAATTGGAAAAATCCCCCCTTTTTTAAGCATAAAAATTCATAACACAGAAATGTAAAATCTGAAATTTATAAAAATTGAAAGGGAGCTTACATCAATAGATATAAACAATTCACCAAAGTTTCATGGACATTGGTGAAAGCCTTTTTGAGTTATTGTCCGAAGTGTTAAAAATCACCCTTTTTTTATGAATAAAGCCCCATAAATCCAAAACTTAAAATCTGAAATTTATAAAAATTGAAAGGGAGCTTACATCAATAGATATAAACAATTCACCAAAGTTTCATGGACATTGGTGAAAGCCTTTTTGAGTTATTGTCCGAAGTGTTAAAAATCACCCTTTTTTTATGAATAAAGCCCCATAAATCCAAAACTTAAAATCTGAAATTAAAAAAAAACAAAAGAGAGCTTACATCAAAAGATATAAACAATTCACCAAAGTTTCATGGACATTGGTGAAAGCCTTTTTGAGTTATCGTCCGAAGTGTTGAAAATCCCCCCTTTTTTATGAATAAAGCCCCATAAATCCAAAACTTAAAATCTGAAATTAAAAAAAAACGAAAGGGAGCTTACATCAATAGATATAAACAATTCACCAAAGTTTCATGGACATTGGTGAAAGCCTTTTTGAGTTATTGTCCGAAGTGTTGAAAATCCCCCCTTTTTTATGAATAAAGCCCCATAAATCCAAAACTTAAAATCTAAAATTAAAAAAAACCGAAAGGGAGCTTACGTCAATAGATATAAACAATTCACTTAAGTTTCATGGAAATTGGTGTAGGTGTTTTTGAGTTATTGTCTGAAGTGTGGACGACGGACGGACAGACGGACAACGGTATACCATAGTACGTCCCGTCCCGGGCGTATAAAAACATAATGCCCATAAATGGGGCATAAAAACAACAATATCCAGCTAAGGTCAACTTTGCTTCAGGGAGTTGAAACTGATAATATGGATAATTTTAACAGAGTAACAATAAGTAAGTGGTACAGTAAACAGGAAATTGTTGAGTGATGAATCTGAAAACACATCATATGGTTAAGCTAACTTATGTAGGCCCTGAGACCAAATTTCAGATATCCTTATGATGTAATTCATGAGAAAGATGTGACAAAAATAATCATGGGATGGATAGGTAGACAGACAGAGGTAAAACAGCATACCCCATTTTTTTTCAAAACTGGGGTTAAAACATTGAACTTTAGTGGTTTTTTTTTTCAATCTATCAAAAAGAGAAACTCAAATGACAAGAACATTGAAGGAGGAACTGGCAACATATAAGTATGCTCACACAAGGTTGGTAAAAGTCTTCATTCAATAAATGAGTAAAAATAATCAATAATGAAAGTGTTTGTGAGCACTGATGGGTAAACATTGCATTCATATAGCAGTTGAAACTTAGAAGGCAGTATAATGAATTGAAGATATTAATGTGTATAAGAGAAGACAACTCTAGTTTTAAATTTTTCAATGACATAATTGATATTTTAAAACATGTACACGATTTATGCACAATGCACAATTAATTCAACATTCTTAAACAAGTATGGTTATACACATACACATTATTTTGTATAATTATAATTAGTATCTAAGGGTATGGTTTTTTTTTTATCTCAAAATTAGTGGTACAGTTTTAACATGAGTGCACACGCTGAAATGTCTCGCCTTCTGTACTTATCATTGATATTATGTTGATAGTCCTAAGTATAAAGCTTTATTACAACTGTCACATAAACTTAACATTAATCAAGACAACTAAACAAAGACCAATGAACCTTGAAATGAGGTCAAGGTCAGATGAACCATGCCAGGCAGACATGTACAGCTAACAATGCTTCTATACAACATATATAGTTGACCTATTACTTATAGTTGAAGAAAAATAGACCAAAACACAAAAACTTAGAACTGTGCAATGAACCATGAAAATGAGGTCACGGTCAAATAAAACCTGCACGACTGACATAAAGATCATTAAATATTTCCTTACACCAAAAACAGTTGACCTATGGCATATAGTATTAGATTAAAAGACCAAAACTCAAAAACTTAACTTTGACCACTGAACCATGAAAGTGAGGTCAAGGTCACATGACATCTGCCCCCTAGACATGTACACCTTACAATCATTCCATACAACAAATATAGTAGACCTGTTGCATTTAGTACGAGAAAAAACACACGAAAACACAAAAACTTAACTATAACCACTGAACCATGAAAATGAAGTCAGGGTCAGATGACACCTGCCAGTTGGACATGTACACCTTACACCTTTTTAAGAAGTGAGCTAATGCCGCCGCCGTAGCTGCCGCCAAATCACTATCCCTATGTTGAGCTTTCTGCAATAAAAGTTGCAGGCTCAACAAAAATTGATAATTCAAGCTGACCACAAAAGGGTTTTGCTTGCAACTATGCAATCATCACCTTGAAAAAAATCATAATATAACACATGAGCTGCTTCGCATAGAATTCCACAATTATCAAATTCATATCAATACATTTATCAACTTATTTCGTGATTGATCTCCCTGCAAAGCCTGTACCTTTTTTGAAAATTAAGCTGATATAAGAAGCCTACAAAACAAGACTAAATTTTATCTTTTATTTCGTATTTGTATATTCCAAAATCAGTTAAAGTATTAAACATGAACATGTTTTTTTGAACTTGCATATGGTTATGTCTATCTTATGCAGTTCAAATATTGTCAGTTTTTTAATAATAAATACGAACCCATCTTTAAATAACTTCTCCCCTGTTCTGTCTTCCTTTCGTTTGACCTCTTCTAATTTGAATAATTTCTGTATTTTTTCTACCTCAGGTTCACATTTAGTTATAATTTCCTGTGGTGGTTTTAGATAATTGGCTATCAAGGGAGATAATTCAGGAAGTTGATCATCTGGATTCAAAGCTCTATGTTGTAAACACTGGAAAAAGAGAAAAGTAATCTGTTACAGTGTCACCTGCAAACTCAAAATAATCAAAAATTAAAAATGCTTCATTTTTTGGTAAGGGATACAAAAACAAATCATTCAGAATCAACGAGTTAAATACCAGTTGCATTTTGTGCTCTTTGAAATAAACTGTGCGACTTTGGTGGAATTATTTTACAAGGTTTCATGGAGTCGCTGATGACTGGTGTTACATGAGCAATGACAGAATTAATTCCAAAGTGTTGCTAAAGTTGGAAAACAAAACTGACAAGTTTTATTTATCAAAGATTTTAATTTGAAACCTACTCCATTTTTTTAGATAAACTTTACTTGTCATATAATAGTTAATAAATATATAGCAAATAAATAATATTTAATGATGAATTTTAATTTATTCATAAGAAGAATGACACTTCACAACCTGAACCAATCATGTTGCATAAAATAGTCAGTTTTTTTGCGCTTGGAGACAGTGATTTGAAAATTGGTAATAGTTTTAACATGACTAGTTACCAATCAAATTAGAATTTTGTTCTGGATGATGATTTTGTGCAGAGTTATGGTTCTTGAAGTTAGATAATTCACTAAATATACTCAGTTTTCAAGACTTTTTTTTTGTCATGTTTGAAGTTATAGATTAAGATAGAATTTTGTTCTAGACTTTGTACTGCCATGCAATACTCACAGAGAGCTTGCCACTTTTTAAAAAAACACAGGTTCTTTTGACCACATACCTGATACAGTCTTTGAAAATGTGGATTAAATACAAATTTTGGTTTCAATGCTTCAACTTTATCTTCTTCATCACTGAAATTAAAAATGTATCTGCTTGTTACAAATAGTAGCAAGAAATCTCTAGTATTGTATTCATGGGCTGATTTAAAATAAATTGACAGTGGTTGTTGTAAACTGTTTCATATTCATTTATTTGGGGGGGGGACCAAATTCATGGATTGATGAAAAGTTATACACAATCATTACAGCAAATATACTGCAAATTATTCTGACTGCTGTAATAAAAGTGAAAAGGAGACTTTGCCAGGCATATGCAACATTCATAATTATTAAAATGAGTGACTTGATTTTCACTATCAATGCATGCAATAGTTCATTTTGTTGTTGTTTTGCTGTCTGACTTAAAATATACCCTTGCTATTATTTGTTAGTTGTGCTTACTCCCCTGTGTAAGAAAAGTTCAAATCTGTGATTAAGTTTATTGTATTGTTAGGTTGCTCAGTCTTCTTCTACATATGTTGTTATAAGTAATACTTACTCCCCCGTTTGAGACAAGTCCATATCTGTGATTAAGTCATCTACTGCCTTCAACTGGTCAGCTGTAAAATAACAAGATGTAGAATGACCTAATACTTTTATTATAATTTTACTACTGTCACAAGTATATAAGTAACAAGAATGTGTTCATATACATGAAAGCCCCACTAGCACTATCATCTAATATGTTCAATGAACTGTAAAAAACTATAACATGCCAATTTGGCATTTAAATAAGAAAGATCATATCATAGGGAACATGTGAACTAAGCTTCAAGTTGATTGGACTTTATCAAAAACCACCTCGACCAAAAAACTTTTGTCTGAAGAGGGACAGACGCATGGATGGACAAAATAAAAGGATGAACGAACGCACAGACCAAAAACATAATAACCCTAGGTAGGGCATAAAAAGGCAGTACAGCAATCAATGTGAAAATGCAACACACAGTTAAACATCTACAGATGAAGCTGATACCAAATTTATAGAAGATTTGATTTCTAGTTTCAGAAAAGAATGAGAGAAAAATTCACAGGTTACACAAACAGACATAGGGGACCAGAACATGGAGGGGGTTTAGATAGTTATAAAGACTTGTCTAATCCACCATTTTCTACATATGAAAATGCCTGTACCAAGTCAGGAGTTATCCATTCATTTGATATGTTTGAGCTTTTGATTTTGCCTATTGATTAGGGACTTCCCGTTTGAATTTTCCTCAGAGTTCCAGATTTTAATTGTTTTTTTGTGTATATAAGATGCATAACAAACCTTTTTATCAGTATCTAACAAGCATGACAAGCAAAACTATGAAATTTTAATGATTATAATTTTTCTCTCTCAATAAAGATAATACAAATGTACTAGATCTAACTTTTTTTTAGCAAAGGGAAAAAATAAATACAAGTTGATGCAGACAATGTTTTTACTTCTGCAAATTGAGAAATTATTGTGAGGTTTTCATTAAAGCAAATCTTGCGACTAGGTGAGTATGGCAATAAAAAAAACTTGCATTTAGATGTTTAATACATATATCTGTATCCAGATTTTTCTGAAATCCCATTAATAAATCTCTCATTATTGTCGATTTTTGAAACATCCCATCAATAAATGAATGCCATAATTTCTGAATTTACAATATTCTATTCTATTCTACCATATAGTGACTGCCTTCAACAAATTGAAGATTATATAACTTACCTGATGGTGCGTTTTTAACATTAACTTTAGTGTCCTCTGTAATGGGTAAAGAACCAAATGTAAATTGTCGAATATCTTCTCTGAAGGGAAGTTCTACATAGATTAAACACTGAAAATGAACATAACAATCAGTAAAGCTTTTAGAAACTTTGTATGAAATACAAATTATGTCTTTATTATAAAATGTAATATTGATGTAGACACAACCTTGTTAAGAATTTTTTTTTTATAAATGACGCAAATTATCATAGAAACCGTATTTGAATATCATAACTCTCTACTAACAAGAATTTGTACACGAATGCCCCACTCGCACTATAATTTTCCATTTTCAATGGACCATGAAATTGGATAAAAAATATAATTAGGCATTAAAATAAGAAAGATAATATCATAAGGTACATGGGTACTAAGTTTCAAGTTGATTGGACTTCAATCTCATCAAAAACTACCTTGACCAAAAACTTTAACCCGAAACATGCACTTTCATTTTCTATGTTCAGTGGACCGTGAAATTGGGGTCAAAAGTTTAATTTGGTTTAAAAATTAGAACGATCATATTATAAGGAACATGTGTACTAAGTTTCAAGTTGATTGGACTTCAACTTCATCAAAAACTACCTTGACCAAAAACTTTAACCTGAAGCGGGACAGACGGACGAACGGACGGACAGACAAACGGACGAACAGACAGACGGATGAACGGACGCACAGACCAGAAAACATAATGCCCCTCTACTATCGTAGGTGGGGCATATAAATTAAATTCAAGTATTAGCATGATTAGGAAGTCTTATAAATAAAAACAGTTTAAAAATATATGTGCTAAAAGAAAAGAAAAAAAGAAGGTAGAGTTATCTCCCATTGCATTTAAATTCAATGACTATATGAAATGGGAGGTAACTCAAATTTGCTATAACTGCAAAAGTTCATTTTTTTTTAATAACCTAGTTTTATTCAGAAGTTAATTGAAACATTTATTAACACATCCCTGTAATGTCGTAAAGCTCTGACTTTTATAAGTAGACAAGAGTTTGTTATTTGCCCTGCAAACTTGGCTTGTGACAAATAACTGACTCTGGTTTAATGTTGCTCAATATTTAGTATTCTGAGTATAAAAATGTTTTTTGTTGTTTGCTTTTTCATCATTTTTCTCCCGCTATGGTATTCTCAGTTTTTCTTCAAATCATGTTTTTTATTACTTCTTTGGGAATTTATACCTTCTTTTTTTTAGAAAAAAAACCAACCTAAAATACTTACTTCATACTCAGTTTTTATATGAGGAATCAGACATCCTAGTTTGGGTCCTGAGGCAGCGCTGTAGACTTTCCTTACAATGGCCACCATGTTTGTTTCATATAGAGCATTTATTAGAGCTGATAAAGCAATGGCCGCAGACTGAAAAACAAAGAAAATTTACATAGTCAGGAGCATGTTATTTTTAAAAGAGTGTATCTATCAACTTATATTTTCGATTTGTTTTGTACATAAATAAGCTTGCTGATTTTCTGGTTCTTGGTTTGAATTGTTTGACATTTGTCATGTGAGGGCCATTTATAGATTACTTTATGTTATGGGTAATGCTTATTGTTGAAGGTCCTACAGTGAACTATTGTAGTTCTAACAGGAAGAATGAATACCAGATGGTGGAAAAAGGTGGCCAGGTTAAATAAAACTCATTCCATGTTTTACATTTCTGGATTAAATATTTCTGAATTGTAAACCGTTTCAATGACATAAGAAAACCACACTCAAAGCTAGGGGAGTTCAAGATGTTCATACAAACTCCCCTGTGAAAAACTATAAGCACTGTTAAAGTCTACATATTGTTTGAATTGTATTTGTTAAATTAACCCCCCTTGGAAATTCCTGGCTGGCTATGAAAACCATCCTGCTCTTAGCCAGTAAATCTTCGATTCAAGGCTGGTGTTTGTCTTCCTTCTGTTCATCTATTTAAACATCCTTATCAAGAACAAATTGTAATGCAATTTAGTGATAACAGTTTCCATTTCAAAAGATATTTTTTACCTCATCATCTTTTTCAGGAACCACATAGGATGACCCATCTCCAAGGTAATGGTGTCGCTTTATCTGTAAACCAAAGATTTCAAATTATTTACACTCGTTTTAGCTATTTCAATAAAGTATAGTAAAAAAAAGTTAGGCTGATATGTTTAGCAGTCCCTGGTAACTGCAAGTTTGCCTTCTGAATTCATAGTTGGTTTGCACAATAATTTTGATGAACAATTTCATATAGCTGACTACTGTGGATTCATTTATTATCATGGGTATCAATTTTCGTGGATAGAGAAAAAATCGTGGATATTTGATTTCCTGGTTTGGAACAAGTCTGCATATATGTTTGTAGAAAATGTGTATTTCACAGAACATTAAAATTCATCGTTCACCTAGGCCTGTATCTATAAATTTGTTGTTCAATAAATAATAATGAATCCACAGCATTCAAAAATGGAGTTTTAGTAATTTTAAGACGAAATGAGCACCTGGCATACTATATTACAAACCTGGTATCTATAACGAATCAAAAAGAGAAGGTCAGGATTTAATAGAACAAATGGTTTGTATAAACAGTAAGTAATATTTCAAAATATGTGTTGGGGAGGGAAGCTGGGGTTGAAAAGCATTTTTATCTCAAACATATGATCTCAAACAATATACCTGAATATTATCTATATAATGTATGGAAGAAGCAAACCAGTACTGGGGCCTTTTATAGCTGACTATGCGGTATGGGCTTTGCTCATTGTTGAAGGCCGTACAGTGACCTATAGTTGTTAATGTTTTTGTCATTTTGGTCTGTCTTTTGTGGATAGCTGTCTCATTGGCAATCGTACCACATCTTCTTTTTTTAAATTATACAGTACAATCATTTCTGGAGTAACTCAGAGGCAAATCTAATCAAATGCATGTGAAAACATACTCACAAACTTAAAGACTCATTGAATAAAAGACAGAAGGAAGGAAAGCTAAACAGACAGAAAGACAGATGGTCAATTGCAACACTTGCTTTGATAGGACCAAATATTTGTTCTACCCTGTGTTTAATATTCATCAGATATTCATATCTAATCAGGCTCAATAAAACCTAGTAGCTTTAAACATCTATATACCAGTTTATCATGGTATTTGCGTATACCTTGTCACCCCTAATAAATCCCAGTATTTTAAAAACTTTTCTCTGCCCTGTAATTCATGGCATTTATTTATACCTTGTCACCCTTGGTAAATCCCAGTATCTTAAAACATTTTTCTGCCCTGTATTTCATGTTTTCTTTGTCGTCCCCTGACATTGGTACCAATGTGTTTCCATATCTGTGACCTAAAATATATATACACATGAAATAATCTCAGTATTGTAGCCTTCTTAAGAATTACTGGATTCATGAAACAAAATTCTGTAAGGTTTCTATGTATTTTTGCTGTATAAAATTCAGATTAATTTAACAAGTAACCAGCTCATGAAGGCTGTTTATTTTTTCTTGGAGTTGTAAATTATTGTTGAACCAGGAAAGCAAAGATTTTGTTTAGTCTGTAAAAAATAAAACTATTATAAAGACATGCCATTAGCACCAAATTACTTTTTCCTAACTTTGTTCATTATCAATTTTTGTATGATAACCTAACTCTTATATATATCTTAATTAAACTTTTATCATAAAATTTTCATTTACTATGGAAGATATACCAAACAACAATTTTTCAAACTTTGAAATAGAAAAGAAGGGATATAGTGTATTATTGTTCACAAAATATTTTTCAAGTCACAAGATCCCTAGATAGTAAACTCACCCTCAACAATGTCCTCTTTTTCGACCTCAGTCTCTTCTTCATCATTCATATGGTAAGTCCTCAGTGTACTGATTTTCTCATCAGCATCCTTGGCATAAACCTTCTTCCAACTTTGTTTCAGTGTAAAATTCTTCATCTGAAAAAAAAATAATATATAAATGAAAGAACAGAGTACCAATGTTCCCCGTGTTGCACTTATTTAATATTTCCAAAGGGCATAACTCATCTAAAAAAGTTGATCATTCACCATTTAAGAACTTGTTGCAGGGGGAACAATAAATAAAATCATAAAGTTTTTAGAAAATAGAGACAAAAATAAGAATAGACAATAAAGAATCGAAATAATTTTTTTGTTTGAATCCAATTTAGTAAATTCAATTTTAGAAAGAGATATTGCTAAAAATAAAAGCTGGAAAATACTAATCTACTAATAGAACAAAAGACTGAAAGGAATGTTTGATATGACGTTACTAGTCAAGTGCATGAATGTTATGAAAGCATTCATGGTAATATTCAAAAGTAAATATGAAATATGAAACTATGTTTTTATTGCTATAAAAGGTAGCATTGAACTGTGTCAGGCCCTCATATGAAAATCAATGAAGTTTTAACACTCCAGTAGAAAATTTGAAAGATTTGTGATCATGTATCTATCAATAAACTTTTCGTAACTTATTGCACAATTTATGAATACATATATATATATATTTCAATGTTCCAAAAGAAACATGAAAAGTAATCAGAGCTAAAGAACTGAGAAGAGGTTACAATGTGAGTAAAAAAATGTTTTCTTTTCATTTGGATAATACAAATAAGACAAAGAAAGACTTATTTGTTTAATTACTTATCAATTTTAAGAAGTGTTATAAGACATATAAAATCATACAATTTTAGGCAAATGATCATAATTGTATCTTCAGCTTATTTTATTCTTTGTTCTAGTTGTCTTGACCAATCTTCATAAAATTTCCTTTACACAACAGAGCAATTGTATAAATATATATAATTAATCTATTTATTGTGGTTCCCTCCATAATCTATATAAATAATCACTTTAGGGTACCTTTATCAACTCCGGAATGACCTATGTTTTGTCATTTTCACAAAAAAATCAGGAAGTTTACAGAGTTGTTTCCCTTCAAAACAAGCATATATACATTGTTTATAATTATCAATCTTAAAAATCATTATGTTGATTCAACCTGATAAATTAATTGTTTACTAATTATGAAATTCAGAAAACAAAATACCTTTTTTACAAACTGTATAAATAGAAAAGGGTATTCCTCCATGGCTATTTTTAGTTAAGGAATGACCCACATTATTTATAAAAAAAACTGTTTACAGAACTCTTACGGTATTGCCCCAAAAGCTTGTGATTAAAACCTACATTTTGACATTTATATGTATAATTATTTCCTTAAATCCAATATCTATGTGTCTCTGTCTCTCCTTTGATTTTGCTGTGAAACCCATATCTACTATGTTTCTATAAATTTGATGAAACACATTAGGTTTAAGAGAAAAAAGGCAAGACAACAAAAAATGCAGAGCTCTTGTGGCTCTTGATTTGGTCTAGTAACACTAATGGCTAATTACCATTTTTTACTGTCTTCAACAAGTTGATTATTTTTTTTTTAACAAATGTTGCATCCTTTCATTCTTTTTCTAATTCTATGGAGCACAGTTCGTTTTCAAAAAGATTGCAGATGGATGCAAAAGTGCTCCACCAAACATAGTTTTTGTCAAAAAAACAAATATAATGTGTCTGTGCTTGTTAATCTCTGGACCAACAGGGGAGGGCCTAAAAGTCGTACTCAAACTGGTATGTACTGATATCAATGGAATTTTATATAAAATAAAATGATCTATTACCATGATTACAAGCAGTTCAAATCAAAAGCTGAAAACTTAACAATTGTTGGGGCCAGAGCCGTAGTTGTCATCAGAAAAGAAATCCCTACATCTCACTTTCATCAAAATTTGTACCTGGCAAGACAAATATTAAGTTGCAGAGCTTTAATTATCATCATATAAAAAAGAAGATTGGTATTATTGCCAATAAGACAAGTCTCCACAAGAGACCAAATATACAGAAGTTAACAGCTATAGGTCACCCTACGATCTTCAACAATGAGCAAAGCCCACACTGCAGTCATCTATAAACTGCCCCAAAATCACAAATGTAAAACAATTTAAGCAAGAAAACTAATGGCCTAGTTATTTATTTACAAAAAAAAAGAAACAAATATGCAACACAGCAACAAATGACAACCACTGAATAACAGACTCAGCACATTTTTATTCAATTTCAGATACACCATATAACTATGATTACTTGACAAAATTAAGTCAAAATGAAGGTTCTAGTAACAAACGTTGGTGGAAATAACCATAAACCACAAGGATTACAGCCAGGTGAAAAACAAAAAAAAGTAGCTGTTAACATTATAAAATCCAATAAACCAGACTTAATTCTTGCTCAGGAAGGAAAGAAGATATTCTATAACACGGTCTGCAATGAATGTAATGATGGAGTCCTTGAATATAGATATGTTTATAATGAAGAAGCAGGAATACTTTACAATGCTGTAGACTGGACAATAGAAATGCCAAAGTCTGATCTTGAAAAACTGTATGACAATCTTGTATACCAAAACATCATATCTAGAGATAGTGAGTTGAAAGGCAGATTCCATGCTTTGATATTAAAGTCAAAAGGACCTTATGGCGATTTTCTCTGTGTGTCCTATCACGGTCATTACACAGGAAAAACTGGAAACAAGAAACTAGAGATTCTTAAAGACTTTTTGATACTACTTCTCAATTATCTGATAAGTATCCCTGATATACCACTTATTTTAGGTGGTGATTTCAATGTAGAGTTCGATAGTGATACTCTGCAAACACTGATTCAAAATGGCAAGACAGAACAAATATTGAAGTTTTTGCCAGTAGGTAGTCTAAATATGCCTAATCCATTACTGTATTGGTCTGCATTGCCCTTTGGATCAAGCATGATGTCTTTTTCATCACAGTATGAACCTGCAATGTCCTTTCAACCATACATGTTCCCTCCAACACCTAGTAATAATGATTTATATTTAATTTCATATATACCAACAGTAAATCGTGTTAACATCTACGACCAGATCATAGTCTCTTCCACAATCGTTGTCAATGAAATACAAGCTGTCGATGTTGTTCATGAAATAACAGAACTTTTTCCAGAGGTTTTCGAGGAGTATTGTAAAATCATCCTTGATCATGATCCAATTTTTTTGACATTAGAAATTGATGTTAGAAAAATGTAATTATGTGTTAAGGCAGATCACCAGTATATATTTCCTAAGATAGAATTTTCTTTGTCGAAATGAAGATTTCACAATGCTTTTTTCAAACATTTAATAAAAGTATGGGTAGCCATGCAATTTTTCAAGCTACAAGTTGAGCAAAATTGCACAAATTTGCAAAGATTGTTCATAAAAAAAACTTTATTCATAAAAAAAAAAAAAAAAAATCTATGAGAAGATAGTTTTATAAAATTATTTAAAATTTTTTTTTTTTTGATAAACAAGTACATGATGTCATTCCAGTACAAAACTTTTTTACTATGAAAATTATCTCCCCTTAAATGGTTAACTTGAAAAAAATTTCTTAAAACACAAATATATGGTATTTCTTTAAACATTTTCCTTATACAAATAAACACTCTGATCAATACATAAATTGCTAACTGTCTCAACATTTGCAGGTTTAGGCAAAGACTTAGACAGCTTATGATCATTCAAGATGGTGATATACAGTGAATCTACCTTAAATCAGTCAAAATACTTTTAAATTTAAGAGCAATCCTATGTAATCATCAACCATTTTATACAGGAATTAACTTCTGTCATGCATGATCTCTAATTTGATTGATTTTTAAGCCTAGGAAAATACAACCTTTCCTCACTAAAGAAAATTGGTATGCATCAAAATAAGATACCCCAAGAAATATTTACTCTTAAAATTATATGATGAATTTGTGGGTTTCTTTTAGAATGTACTTGTGAGTACATATCTTCTAAGTGTCCCCTATTTGTATTTTTACACTATCAAAATCATTTGTTAAGGGTTAAGAATCCTTTTCTAGATCTTTCAACATAAAATTTTGTTCATGCAACATTTATAAATCATGGCCCTTTTTAATTATGTGTGTAAATATATTTTTTTAACTATAGTTTAAAATTGAAAATGGAAATGGGGAATGTGTCAAAGAGACAGCAACCCGACCATAGGAAAGACAACAGTCTTTTTTCATCTGATTATGGTGTTCTGTTTTTCCTCATTTTATGATATTCTCTCCATATTTCAATGCAAATCCATTCAATATTTATTGTAAACATGGTAAAGAGGACAACAGAGACATGATCCTAATAATAATAAAATTAAAACAACATACAAATGAAATATAGATGTATGTAACAACAAGTCATAAGTAAATTCTATGAATACAATTACATTCTAAACTCATATTAATTCACTATACGGTGGTCTCTCAAATCAAGAGCTTCTTCAATATACATACAAAGGGATTTTAGTTTTTTTTTCAGACGTAGGATTACACATTTTGGTAAAATTTTCATTCAAATTTAGAGATTTTCCTGCCTTTAGTTTGGGTCTAAATATAGCCCCCATTCCTTATTAGGAAAACCCTATTTTTTTCACAAATGAACACTGAAAATTCCTAATTTGATAAAGATTTATCATTCGTATGAAAAACCCTGATGATATATATCAAAATGCACCAAAGAAAAAACAATGAAATGTTAAAATTTGATCATAATAGAAAATTGGAATTTTAATAAATAATCACATTAAACTATGATGAAAACTATGATTTATTTTCTCCCCAATTCACATGTTAGACATCACATTTTCCCCAATTGCCTTGGACACAGGTCCCATTTGACAAAAGGTAGGGAAATCACAGAAATTATTTGAAATAATATCATTGATTTTAAATCTTAATCTAATTTTGTTATATTGTGACATTCTATCAAGAAACATATCTTATTTTTAATTTTTCTTGTGCAAAATTTATAAATTTATATTCAAACCTCATCTTAAATAGTTTTTAAAAGAAATACTTTATCACAAAGTAATGGACCCTTAATTTCTTACAAACAGCACTTTTTTGGTCATTTGTCATCAATTGGTGAAAGTGAAAATTGTCCATATTGAACTTGAACTCCATTTTGTTATTAGTATCAACATATTCAAATTTGAAAAGCTTTGATTGAAATGTTCATGTAAAGCATTGGCACGACTGGAAAGACAATTTTTCAATCTTTCAAGAACCATAACTCCAGATCGTTGAAAGTGGAAATGGTCAATTTTGAACTTCATCACTAACAACATATAACATACGTAACAACATATTAAAATTTGAAAAGCTTTATCAGGTTCATGAGTTACAGGAAGGACACGTCTGGAATGACCATTTTTATCAATTTTAAAAAAATCGTTACCCCATGAATGGTTAAGTTATAATAGCCCAAATAGACCTCCATTTTGTCAGCAGTAACAATAAATAAAAATTTGAAAAGCATTGGTTGAACAGTTCATGCGTAAAATCATGGACACTGCTTGGCAGCCGCTCGCCCACCATACATCACCAATTCAATAAATGATTTTTCCTTCAGAAATCCAGTTAAAAATCATATACTTTCCCTAATTAGATATTAGGTGAATACATTTTCAGTTGGGTAGTATTTAGTTTTGAGAAATTTTTGTGGATCCATTATCAATTTTTTCCCCCATTTAGTGTGAATAAATATTAGAAATACTGATAGCATGAGTTTTGTAATGCTACATTTGTTAACATTTCTAGGAACTGTGGATAAATTTTTTATTTGCTGGGTACCCAATTTCATAGATTAGGTGTGTGGAACTGTCGAGGATGGTCAATGCGCAGAAACGACAATTCGACGTTCAGAAAGTTAGTTCTCGAACACTCTAATTGTGATATTCTTGCGATTTGTGAATCGTTTCTACGAGAGGAAGAGCAACTTAGTGTCCCAGGATATAAATGGATAGGTCATAACCGTACGAATTTGCATAAAAACGCAGTACGAGGATCTGGTGGAGTTGGTGCTTTTATTCGTTCCGAGTTGTTTAACTCATTTGATATTGAAATAATAGATAAAAGTGTTGAAGGAATATTGTGGATATATTTTAATTGTAAATATAGTAATCTTATTTTTTCTCTTGGAATATGCTATTTGCCACCAAGTGTATCGACACGGCGGAATGATCAAGAAAAATTCTTTGAAAATCTTTTACACCAAGTTTACTGTAATCAATTGAAAGGAAATACGATTATTTGTGGTGATTTTAATGCTAGATGTGGGTTTAACACGGATTATATTGAAGGCATTGACGATGTTATACCTCGATCGGTTATTGATTCTATCGAAAACCATAACGGAGATCTTTTTAGCGATTTTTTATCAGATGTCAATTTTGCTATGCTAAACGGTCGATTAGGCGTTAACGATTATACATATATATCACCAGCCGGAAAGTCTGTTGTGGATTATATTTGTGTGCCGTATGAGCAATTAAACCGTATTTTAGATTTTAAAGTGTAACAAATGTCAGATGTAATTGATTCTGTGAATTATCACCCCGAAAGTATCCCATATCATTCCATCCTACTATGTGATCTTAAATGTGTTATGAAACAAAATAGTGAAAATTACGATTGTAAAGTCAGTAAAAGGATCAAACCCAATACCAAAAACGTTCCAAATGATTTTCTTACAGACGAAAGTGTGCAACAAATGGTTCGAGACACAATTACGAAAATAGAAAATTTTATTCACGTCCGATTTTGAAACATTGTACGCAAGAAATGATAACAGTGACGATCTCGAAAATTTAGTCAATGAGGAAAACATAAATGATTTACCTGATCTTAACAATAACATAACCCGTGATGAAATAGTCAAAGCCGTTAAACATACGAAATTACGTAAAGCAGCTGGATATGATGAAATTCCATCAGAGGTGCTAAAGAATGAAAGTGCGATTGACTTACTGCATGTCATATGCAACGGTTGTTTTGAACTGGGTAAAGTGCCTGAACAGTGGACATCTGGAGTTGTAAATCCCATATTAAAACCGGGAACAAACGATAAACGCCTCCCAACAAACTACAGGGGAATCACGATTACATCCGTACCGAGCAAAATCTACTGTAGTGTCTTGAATTCACGTTTATGTAAGCAGTTAGAGGACAACGATATATTGTGTGAGGAACAAAATGGCTTTCGTCCAAAACGCAGTTGTGAAGAGCATATATATAGCCTTACTTCAGTTATATCAAACAGAAAGATATCGAAACAGTCTACATTCGTTAGTTTTATAGATATGAGGAAGGCGTTTGATTCAGTATCTAGAAGCCTGTTGTGGTATAAACTCCGACGTGCAGGTATTCACGGAAAATTTCTTTCCGCTATACAGTCACTTTACGAGAATGTCAAATGTACAGTCCGCGTGAATGATAGATACACTCCATGGTTTGATGTTGACTGTGGTGTGAAACAAGGGTGTTTGTTATCACCTGCAATGTTCGCGATCTATATTAATGATTTGTCCGAACGCATTAACAATCTACAGTGCGGCATTCGAATAGGAGATGATCTTTTAAGTATCCTTCTTTACGCCGATGATATAGAGCTTATTGCACCCGATGAAGATAGTTTGCAAAAGATGTTAGATGTTGTCTCCGATTGGTGTAGTCAGTGGAAGCTTGATGTTAATCCGTCCAAGAGTAACGTAGTGCATTTCCGAAATCCCTCTATCGTTCGTAGTACCTTTAACTTTACTTGTTCCAGACAAAACATTACATATGCTACATCATATAAATATTTAGGCATGTGGTTAGATGAACATTTAACGTTTGACAAAGCCGTACGAGAACTATCAAAATCAGCGAGCAGAGCACTTGGTGCGTTGTATGGCAAATTTATAAGCGCAGGTGGAATGACACACTCTGTTTATTCCAAGTTGTATTCTTCTATGGTTGAACCAGTGCTATTTTATAGTTCGGGAATATGGGGCACAAAAGCGCATTCAGTAATAAACTCTATTCAGAACAAAGCAGCTAAATTTTTCATGTCTGTTGGAAGATACACGGCAAATACTGCGATTCGAGGAGATATGGGTTGGACCTCGTGTTTTACGAAACAAAGAACTGCATGTATACGATTATTAAGTCGGATATTGCGATCTGATGATACGCGTTTAACTCGAAAGATTACCGAGTGGACTAAAAATCGACGTAAAGGATGGTACGTTAAAGTAAAAAGTTTTGCTGAAACCGTTGATGCCACTGCTATTCTTAATGATACATTAATTTCTACAAAAACTGTTATGCGAACAATAAAGGAACGCTTTGATGTTGTTGATAACGACGAATTCCAACAAGAGTTGTTTGACGATTCGAACAATGTGAACGGAAATAAATTAAGGACATACCGTTTATATAAAACAAACGTTAAAACTGAACGATACCTTAAGCTACAACTCCCAAAAAATGTGCGTCGAACTGTTTCCCTGTTCCGTAGCGGGTCTCTGCCGTTGGCGATCGAGACAGGACGATATGCCAGACCGCGAACACCAGTAGATGAAAGACTGTGCCGATTATGTAATATGAACGATGTTGAAAGTGAAAAACATTTTTTGTTGTTTTGCCCATTATATGACGATATTAGGTTTGAATTGTTTGAAAAAGCTAGAACTTTAATTGATGGGTTTGATACTCTTGATATGGACAATAAATTTATTGAAATAATGTCTTGTGAAGATATACAAACTTCTTTGTCATATGCAATTTTTAAATCTTTTCAGAGGCGAAAACTATTTAGCACATGAGAATTTATTAAACAATAAGATTTAATGTTTTTCTATTTATATTTATAACCAATGATTTTAACTCAAATAATTTATTCTTTTTGAAAACCTTTTTACTTTTTTTATGAGTTTAACTGTGATAATTGATATTTCTATTTCTTATTTTTATAGCTCAGTGTGATGATAATCTTTTTTAGTATTTAAATTTTATACATATAGACTAAAATGACTTGTTTAGTGATTTGTTTTTAACCTTTGAATTTTAGAAATGTTTGTACATAAGTGTCTCATAAGTCTACATAAGGCTGGATATTTGGTCATTTTATTTTGTGTTGTTTATGTTATTGTGTATATATATGTCTGATCAAATATGTGACACTATAATAAAATAAATCATTATTATTTATTATTTATTAAGAAAGAAAACATTGTTATTTCATTGACATTTAATTAGGTGGTATTACAAAAGTCTGCATACAAGTCTATGGCAAATTTGTAATTTACAATGTTTTAGTGAACATTTAAATTTGTGGTTCATCTGTACCCAAAAATGTTTGTATCCCTAAAATATTTCTGAATCCACAGTATATCATTGTATATCCTGACCCTTTGTAAGCTTTATCTAGTGTAGTTAACTATAGCTAATAAGACAGTGAGGAGGAGTCATTCACTTATTCAGATTGTTCATTAATCATTCATGAGCAGGGTAGATGCAAATTGAGAAGCCTAATTTACAAATGTTTTATATTTAAATCTGTATTTTGTGAAATAATTTTGTAGATCAAATCTTTTTTAATAGAATGTATTTTCTAATTTGGTTAAACAATTGACTGAAATTCAGTTATCTTTGAAAAAAATATTGAAAAAAATTAATTGTTATATTTATTTATATATATTTATCAACTGTGAATAAATGAATTTAAATCTATATGTGTTTGATGTTACTACTTGCAAAGATTTCATACATGTCTAGTTAAAGCATAGCATTGTGCAACTCTCTATTGACAAACTGTTGTATATATAAACCCCTTCACACATGTATGTTAAAACAGAAGGATTTCTATCGGGTATTAAAGCGTGTTATCATGGTTATAGCATGCAAAAAATCTGTATTTTTCAAGTAAGCCTTTTGATTTCACATTCATCGTACCTTGACATAAGAACAGACAGGGATCTTTAAGTTTGATGTGATTTCTAGCTGACATTTCCAGGCTACACTTGTAACATACCTTGACATATGAACAGACAGGGATTTTTAAGTTTGATGTGATTTCTAGCTGACATTTCCAGGCTGTTTGTCTGATCTGTCTGGTCTGGAAATAACTCAGAGCTGGCAACGCTTCACTGAAAAAATACAGAAATACCATAAACAAGGCTTCACTGAAAAATATAGAAATATTGTCAACAAGGTTTCACTAAAATATCTTAAGTATTTGTTGTTTATGTGTTACATATTTGATATAGTGTTTTTCGTTAATTTTTTGTACATAAATAAGGCTGTAAGTTTTTTTCGATTGAATTGTTTTACATCGTCATTTGTGTCTTTTATAGCGGACTATGCGGTATGGGCTTTGCTCATTGTTGAAGGCGCTATGGTGATCTATAGTTGTTAATTTCTGTGTCATTTTGGTCTCTTGTGGAGAGTTGTCTCATTGGCAATCATACCACATCTTCTTTTTTATATTAATTTAAATATCTTAAGCTGTTTGGTCTAAAAAAAATCAAAAGCTGGCAATGCATCAATAAGGCCTCACTGAAATATCTTAAAAAAACCTTCAAGTATGCATGGTCAGGAAATAACCGAAAGCATGCAATATGGATAAAGATTTATAGTTGATGTGACCAAATGTTATCCTTAAGCCGAGATTCTAAAATACAACTCAGTGCTGACAAGGTTAAGTTAATGTTCTCAGCAAGGATTTAGTGATATATACATGTATACAGATAAACATATAAAGATGTGGTATGTAAGTGCTATTTGTGATATCTTTCCATCAAAGTCCAACAAACAAAATAATATTGGGTGCTGTAAATTACTTTTCGAGTTTTATGTATCTAAATATGGCTTGTAAATTTTTATATTAGTTCTAGTTTAGATTTTCAAATCAGTTCAAACAATATCGAGTCTAAGGGGAACAACTGCTGTTTCAAAATGCATTCACACAATATACATGATAACATCCACACCATTTGGTTTATTGTGGATAGCTGTATCATTAGTATTAACCATATCACATTTTTTTATTTTCATAAATAAAGTTCATAAGTTCAGACACAAGCAAATATTGGCATGAAAACATTCAGAAACATTTGAATTTAAGATGGAAGACAGGTTTAAACATTTTAAATGTGATATGGTTACCCATAAGACAACTCTCCATAACAGACCAAAGTATGTGGATATAAGGAACTATAGGTCACTGTATGGCCTTCAACATGTTAACTTCACTTTTCAATACAATAGATGAGGTCTTTGTGGCATTGGCAATCATATCAAATCTCCTTATATTTTAATATCTAATCTGAAGATTTTCAACTCAAATGTCTGCTTGAACGCATTTTTAAAAACTGAATATAAACTAAACTTTTCTCCAACATAAAAGAGACCTAGGGTTCCTCCAAAATCAAGTTGATAGCAGTCTCATTGGCAATCATACCAGAGCTCCATATTTAATCAGATATTTTTTTTTATTGATAGATTGCTGGATGCTTAAGGTCCAGTAGCAAATATTACATGCATGTTCAGGTCACAAAGCTTGTTCGAAGTCATAACAGTTTGCCTTTTCAGAATCTAAAGGACTATGGGTTATCTCATTTTTCGTACACCAAAATGAAAATAATGTTACATCATTGGTTGAATTTCTATTGTTTATCACATTTTTAACCAATCAAAACATTTTGGTGTCACTTTTGGAAATATTACCCAGAATGCATTAGATTCTGAAACAGCAAATTACAACACATACCTGAAGCTGTAACATTCTCCATCAACTTCCTGTAGAATGTGTTTCAACATGGCCTCTCCAGCTCTTTGTTGTGGGGTCTTATATTTAGTATGACCATTTGCTGTGGATGGTCCTGGTGCATCTTCATCATCATCATCCTCCTCTATGGATGGTCCACTAATTACATAGACATTCAAAATATTAGAAAAACAATGTGCCCATAGAACACAAACTTGCACTATTGGTTGGTATAGTTGAGCGTTCGATTTTGATTTTGATTTTATGGACTCCCCCCTTTTTGAATTTACTTTGGAGCAAAAACACCTTTTGTTATACTGGAGGGACAAATGGAATTACAGAATGACTGAATATTAGATGCAAGCGAAGACCAGAAAACATTAATTCCCTTAATACTATTGTCAATGTTTATCATGTTTATAGGTGGTACATGAAACAATTCTTATTATCTCCCTTTTATTGTTACTATGCCACTTCTATAATACTAAAATTACGAGGTCCAATTTGTCAGCCGTCATCATGTAAAAACGACGAATCAAAGAATTCAACTTGATATATAACTAATATAGTACAATGGTGTTGATTAAAAATTACACCACCCCATGCCCATTTGTTTTCCATGTAATTAATATTGCCAATAATTAAGAAGTTCCGGGTCGAGTCCGACACCGGTACCAATAGTATATTCAACTGTTACATATTACCTCATCTGTACGTTCCGCATCTGACAGGCGCACCACCAAACGGTGTATTTAGAATATTGCTGTATACTGTTGAGTAATCAAAGAGCTGAAAGCTCTGAAGAAAAATGACGCCACTGTCTCTTATATTGGGATAGTTTTTATGCAAGTCTTGATTTTCACACACCGTAATTTGTTTAACAATGCAATATGTCTCGTAAGCATATAATTGATATTCGTATATGTGTGTGTGTGAAGTGAAGGTGCCAACTGGCTGGTTTTTTTTTTTAAGACAAATGAATAGGTCAAGACTACCTGAATTGTACAAATAAATCCCGTGGAAAGGCTTCTATATTTCTCACTGGTACATAGGCTGAATCCGGGTCCATTCGCGCCCATTCACGTTTGCGCCAACTCATGTTCGCCCCCTTTCACTTTCACACCCTACATGTTCGCAACTAATCTTAATTGGTTTTGTGTTTAATAACTCTGTAAGCAAGTGTTTTCTTATAAGTATAATTGTTGTCATTGTCTCAAAATAAAGTGAGACAGCATTTTTTTTTTGTGTTGAATAAATCTTAATCATGTTTTGGATAGCGTATTGTTAAAGATAATAATAATCCTTTCTAAATAAAGTGGTATTTTGTCAACGTTTTATTTAGCGTTGAATAACTCTTAATCATGTTTTGGTTAGTGTATTGCTATACTTTGTTTCATTGACCTCTTTCATAATGAAGTGAGATTCTGACTTTTTTTTTCTGTGTGTTGAATAAATTTTATCATGTTTTGGTTATAATAGTGGATTGCTATATTTTGGTTCCTATATTTTATTGTTTCGTTGTTTCAGATCAAAGGGCTTAAAAACAATTATCTTTTGTGTTTTTCCTTTAAAATCTTCAATGTTTTACTCATACCAAGCTATAAATACATTCAGTATTTACACCAAAGCAATTTAAAACAACAATCATGATTTTCCAATTATTCAACTTGAATTTGAATTAAAATTGGGCGCTAATGAGTAGAGTGCGAACGAACCTTGGGTGTGAACGTGCGAGGTGCGAAAGTGTATTGGGCGCAAACAGACCTGATACCACATAGTCTGAACCCCCTTCTCCCACAAAATATGAAGTAAATTAAAAACAAATTGTTCAGAACAATTGAAGTCTTTCCACTAGAAAAGATCTATTTTTATATTGAAATATGAAAAATCAGTTTAAAATGTTAGTTCCTATGGCTTTATGACGTCCTATTAACCTATGACCTTGACCTCAATTTCAAGGTCACAAACCATGGACCTTGAATCAAAATATCCTAGGTCTTTAATATGTTTGGTTAATGAGTACTACCACTTGACGCGTAATTTTAAATGTAAGATGGACAAAAACTCCCTTTTATTGTATGCGCAGCCTTTCAACCAAAATATACAAGTAAGGACATGTCGCAACTAATAATTTATGAAAAATTATTTGTCAAAATGTCATACAGTATTTGAAAAGAAGTGAAAATAAGCCAAAATCAAAATTTATAATATGACCTTGACCTTTGACATTGACCTCATTTTCATTTTTAGTACCAATGACCTCATGAAGACCTTAGGTCTCTATCAGTTATGGTTTACCAGTTGAAAATGCATATCGCTTGAATCAAATGAAAAAGGGGGAATAACTCTCATATGGAGTCCCCATAGAGCTATGGTTCAAACGAATATTCTTATCCTAAATATGTAACGAGCAATTTGGTAAAATAAAATCTTTTACGGTTACGAAGGAGAGGTGGCCACAAGAAAAACAGTGTTTGGGGAGATAACTCTTACAACATAATGTATTTTGTTATAATTACATTTGATATATGTTTCATTATAATACTTTATTCTGATTGGCTAACTGCACATCACATGTTATTCCTCAAGCAATTGCATCACTCAATAAAACTTTTCATTCATGATAACACGTGGTCCCACAATAAAGTGCACAGATGAATTGAATAAAAAAGTTATAAAATTCTAAATTTGTTTTCAAATTCAGATTTTATGAATGAAGTTTTCTACTTACCACCTGAGAAATATACATACGGATATTACTTTCCTTACCAGTCCAGACTTCGCAATTAAAATAAAACATCTAGATGACGGAGATACTTCCAACCGGAACTACGTCACCTACATGCTTTACTCTACCTGTACCCCAGTTTTGTTTTTTCTATTTTTTCAGTAACCTTATTACTACTATAGAAAATTACGTGGGGAGGTTGGGTGGGTAATTATCAGGTGGTAAGTAGAAAACTTCATTCATAAAATCTGAATTTGAAAACAAATTTAGAATTTCATTTCATTCATTTTCTACTTACCACCTGAGAAATATACATACGGATAGATTACAAAGCCTTACCTCTCTGGTGGTAGGGTAATTTTCTATGGCTCTGCGTCTCTTCATCCTGGGTATAATCTTTACTTTATACCACTTGTTCATTTTTAAAAACATTCTTCTGTACACTATACAATATTTACAATGTCTTTATTTTTTTCTTCTTTTCTTTACTCTTTTTATCTTTTTTTTTTTTTTTTTTTTTCGAACTGCACATTACAGTTAAAATATATCAGTCATTTGGTTGATTTTAAAAACAATCTGTTATATACACATCAGGATAAAACCTTAACATCTACATTTCTCAAATAAAACTTGATGAAAGTTGTATCAGTAGACCAATCAGCGGACTCTAAAATACTCTTCATACTAGCCCCATTGAATAAGGCCCACGAAGGTCCAATTGCTCTCGTACTGTGAGCTTTAACTTTAAAATCTGTATTTACATATGCCATTTTGATGGTATTCACTAACCATCTAGAAATTGTTTGTGATGTAACCGGTTTGAATGGTTTAACCGTTGACAAGAAAAGTTTTCCTTCATCTTTCCTTGTTTCTTCTGTGCGTTTCAAATAAATCGCAATGGCTCTTTTAGGATCCAATTTTTTATTGTGTTCAAAGTAAGGCACAAAAATTTTAGTTCCATAATGATTTGGTCTATCTTGTTTTGATAAACCTGGTCTCAAGAAAACAAGTCCTTTCTTCTGAACATTCACAAACCCCTCTCCTATCCTCAATGCTTGTAAGTCTGAGCACCTCCTGAACGTTGTGATTGCTGTAAGAAAAACCACTTTATAAGTTAAGCATTTAATATCAGCTTTCAATAAAGGTTCAAAAGGAGACTTTTGCAACATGTCCAACACTTTTTGTAAATCCCATTCTGGGACTAAATTTACTTTAGGCGGTCTAGAATTGAAAACCCCTCTAAGTAGTCTAATAATATAGGGATGTTGCCCAATTGGAACATTATCTATTGGAGATAGTAAAGACGATAACATTGACCTATAACCTGCTATAGTACGGTATTGTAAACCTGAAGTGTACAAATGAGATAAAAAATCTGCACATTCTGCTAAAGTAGCTGCATAGGGATCTTTTTCCCGTTCACTACACCAACTATGAAATCTTTTGAATTTACAAGCATAGTCTTGTTGTGTGCCAGATCTCCATGATGCTCTGAGAAGCTTTCTAGTTTCTCTTGAAAATCCCTTATTTCTGAAATTTTTGTGGAGAGCAGCCAGGCTGTTAGCGTGAACACTTCGGGATTTGGATGGTAAATGTTTGTTTTTGGTTGATACAGAAGATTTTGCCTTATTGGTAGTTTTATTGGACTTGCTACTGATTTTTGAAGAAGCTCTGTGTACCAATGTCTTCTTGGCCACATTGCCATTGGAGCTATCAGAATTAGTCGACAATTGAATTGACTCATGTGTTTTAGTACTTTTGGAATTAGACATATTGGTGGAAATGCATATGCCCACATTTTTTCCCATGATATCGACAGAGCGTCTACTGCTAGAGCACTGGGATGAGGTATCCAAGCACAAAACACTGGTCTCTTGTGATTGTGTACTGAGGCAAACAAATCTATTGTTGGTTCTCTCCACATTGCAAACACTGATTGAACTATCTGATTGTTCAGTGTCCACTCTGTGGGTTGTATTTTGTTTCGAGACAGATGATCTGCAAGAACGTTTAATTTCCCCGCTATGTGAGCTGCTCTGAATGTCAGATTGTTCTGAATAGCCATTCTCATTAGACACCATGTCTTGTAACAAAGGTGTATGGACTTGGTGCCCCCCTGTTTGTTTACATATTGAACGACTGTTGTGTTGTCGCATTTGAGTAGCACATTTTGATTTTGTAATTGTGGTAGGAAATGTTGTACTGTTCGAATTACAGCTTCCAATTCCAAGAGATTTATGTGTTGTTTCTGTTCTTGAACAGACCAAAAGCCTTGAAAAATCTGATTGTTCATGTGACCCCCAAACCCTGTCTTTGAAGCATCTGTTGTTATTGTGAGGGTTGCCGACCACTGGTGTAATGATTTGCCCTTTACAGGTAGTGTTTGCTCTGTCCAACCACCAAATCTTTTAGGTGTTGAGTAAATGGAATTCGATAAGTAAGATCTCTGGTGGATGGTTTCCAGAAATGAAGTAGATGTAATTGGATAGGCCTCATATAAAGGCGTGCATTTGGGGATCAATTCTATGCAAGACGCTATCAAACCCAACAACATTAGATAATCTCTTGCGGTATTGTGTCCCTTCATTAAGCTTATCACTATATATACTAACATTTCTAATTTTAAAATTCTTTCCATAGTTGGAGAAACTATCTCCTTCTTGAAATTGAACAATGCCCCTATGTAAGTGATCTCTTGTGATGGGATAAGAGAAGATTTTTGAAGATTTACTATAAATCCCAGTTTTATCAGAAGATTGAGTGTTTTCTCTCTGTCTGAAATTAGCATTTTCTCTTGAGCATTCACTAGCAACCAATCGTCCAAATAAGTTGCTAGGCGTATGTTTTGAATTCTCAGATGAGCTGCTACTACCGTAACTATTTTTGTGAACACTCGAGGTGCTTGAGAAGGACCGAAACACAGAACTACAAATTGGTAACATTTGCCTTGTATGCAAAAACGTAGAAACTTTCTGTGTGTTTTGTGAACTGGAATATGGAGATATGCATCTTTCAGATCGAGAGACAACGCCCAGTCTTGGGGTTTTACTAGATTTAAAACTTTTGTTAAAGTGTCCATTTTGAAATGTTGCTTCCTCAGATACTGGTTGAGAGGTTTTAAGTTTATCACAGGTCTTAAATCGCCTGTTTTCTTTGGAACCAGAAAAAGTGTACTGTAAAAACCTTGATGTATCTCTGTTTGAGGTACAATCTCTATTGCATTTTTTTGTATTAAATCTTCTACCTCTGCTAAAATAATAGGTAGATTCCTCGCATTGACAGAAGTGTGTTTTATACCTGTCAAGTGAGGAGTTTCTTGAAATTCTAATTTCAAACCCTCTTGTAAAGTTTTCAGTACCCATTGATCGTCGGTTATTGATTCCCATTCCTGAAGAAAATGTTTTAACCTCCCTCCCACTGGTATCTGAAGCAACAACATTAGATTTTTGGCGTCAGGAACTATACTTTTTCTTCACATTAGAGAAAGAACTTACCGGTACCCATGGTTTGGCAGCTTGCGTCTGTTTACCAGATGACTTGAACTCCCCAAAGTTCTTCTTTGGTATCTTAAAGTTACTGTCAAATTTAGGCTTCTTCACAAATGTTGACTCTGAAGTAACTGTAGCCGTTGGTTTTCTCTTACCTAACTGTGAACCAACTGTAACTCTTCTATTATCAGGTAAAACTTCAGCTAATTGCTTATTTCTGTCAGTTTTCTCTTTCATTTTGGTATCAAACTGAGATCCAAATATACCATCTGCTGTTAATGGTAAAGTCACAATTGTGTTAGCATAGTCTCTTAGTTCATTTAGACCTGTATCATACATGGTAGCACGACGACGTATCATGTGGTGAAAAGCACCAGTTCTCGCAGTCTGATCTAAACTTTTGGTTGACAAAGCAAATATGTCTCTTACATTCTGAATTGCACTATCTAAATTTGGTGAATCAGATGTTAAATTATCCAATAAATTTCCACTTGCTTGTTGCAAATAACAAGTCGTGATCAATCCCATGCGGGCCGCAACTTGATTCTGATAAGCCAACCTTTCAAGTGACTTTAAGTTCTTGGTAAATAAACTTGGGACTCTGCCAAAAGCAGCCTTTGGACCATATCTTTTCATCAGTAAACTTTCTACTGTATTGTCCATTGTCGGTACATTAAAGTATTCTTGACAACTTGCATCTATTGGAAAACTCAGTCTATAATTTTCCTTATAACTAGTGATTTTGTGAGGAGTCTCTGATCTCCAAGAACCACGTAAAACATCAATTTGGTTTTGTTCTAACACTAAACCTGTTTTGTCATTCTTTAACGACGTATAAGCATCTAGACCAAACTTGTCACCTAGTGTATGACTCACAGAACTATCTTGCTTCTCTGTTTCACAAGATTTCTCATTTCTGTTACCTAAATATTTCTGGAACCTGTCATGTTCACCAGATTTACCTAAAACTGATCTACTGTCACAAGTATTGACATCTTCATGATCAGAATTTCTAGAATTCTCAGAGCCCTCTGCACTGAATAAAAAGCCACTATTTTGACGTTCTGAATCCGAAATTCGAACAGATAGTGTTTCAATATCATCACCGCTATTTTGGTGCTCATTAATAGCACTATTCAACGGGATAAGAGGTCTGCGAGCAGCACTAAATGCCTCGACTGTGACCGTATTTTGGTTCTCATGTTCTGACCTTGGAACTTCATTTCCGGTGTCAGTACACTTGTTTTGAAGTAAATCCAATAATTTACCCATTGTTTCAGTCATAGAATTGACTTGTTTGTCCTGTTGTTCAATTCTTGTCATCATACGACTTTCTAAGTCTGACAAATTGTCTTTCTTGCTACGAGAAGAAGTACGTTTCTTACCTTTCTTCCCGGGAGCGGAAGTGACTTTGTCGGAGGCCATTGTATTATCCTCTAACACAGAAGAAGTGTCTTCTTCGACATAGGCATCCGAGCCTTCACTTCTCATATCTTAAACTTATATAAATTAAATAACTTTGAAAATATTTTTTAACGTCTGAACTCTTCGGCGCAAAAAATAAAACTGGGGTACAGGTAGAGTAAAGCATGTAGGTGACGTAGTTCCGGTTGGAAGTATCTCCGTCATCTAGATGTTTTATTTTAATTGCGAAGTCTGGACTGGTAAGGAAAGTAATATCCATATGTATATTTCTCAGGTGGTAAGTAGAAAATGAATGAAATGAAATTCGTGTTTTCATGATCCTAGCTAAAAAAAGTAATTATAAGTATTGAATGTTTCTTTTTGTAACCTCATAGGGTTGCAAAAGCGTTGACCGTGTGCACATTTTAAGAATGAAGCGCTTACGCTTACGCGCTTCATACAAAAAGTTCTTCGGTCAACGCTTTTACACCTCAATGAATTTACAAAAAAAAAGCATTCAATACTTAAATGCAGTTGTAAATTTTTAAAGCAAAAAGAGTTAATACTAACTTTCACTTTTTTTGGATGTTCATGTACATTTTGTATGTATTTATTTTTCTCAACTACATGAATTTTTTGGTGTATTTTTAATGATATATATGAGTAGTCCAAATAATTATTACGTCTGGCAAGGCTTTTTAAATTTTATTCTGGGACACCTTCCTATGACCACAAGGCTATGTTAATTTTTTTCTGAGACGCCTTCTTAGGAAGCCTTCCTACGAACGTCTCAGGAAGGCGTCCCAGAAAAAAATAAAATAGCCTTGTCAGACGTCATTATTATTTGGACTAATACATGAGACATTGGATATTTTTATGCATTATTTAACCAGTTGAGTCTTTTACAGGATTGTTTGTTTAATGCTGTTTAAACATTACTGAAAAAAAAACACCTTAAATTTGCTAATTATTTGGCATGAAAGTTTGATTTATTGAAAGGGACTCATAGTTTTCAATTTAATTTTAATAATTGTCTAATGGTTAAAACAATAGCTTCGTTGTTTACTTTTATACACAACAACATATTCACTTTGGTTTCGTTGTTTACCTAATATTCACTATGTACTTGGTAACAGTTATTAATTAATTGAATAGAAAATATTATAATAAATATTATTGGAAGCCGAATTGACGTCAAATAGGTGCCGATTTGACTAGATGCCAATTTAACCAGGTGCCGACTTGACTTGTACGTTTCAATTCCTCTGCGATCGTTTGCGGTATTTTCTTGAGAAAACCTATTTTCCATCATCAAAGAGAAGAAGAAACTGCTTGAAATGATTCCCGAATGCTTCGTGATTGTTAAAATAAGTTTAATTCACTCAAAAAACAATTTTAAAACTTGCGATGTTTAAACAGGAAGTTTCAAAAGCACGTGTAAAAGAAGAAATTAACCGGTGAGAGTGGAAATCCGTACATAACATATATCACTATAGTACGACTTTTAAAGCAAAACAGTTTCATCCTTTTGTAAAACAGTCTTAAATATACCTATCACATTAATGTTTGAAGGGTCTTAAGCTTATTCAAACCATATAAGTCGGTATGAAACACCAAAACGGAATGATAATAACCGATTACGTTTTGTAGTTTACAAAATTCTGGACTGGTTCCTGTCAAACTACAACACTTTGTTCGACTGTAGTGGAATACAAACAGAAACCAGTTAGTTTGTAAACTGGTTCCTGGCTGATTACTACACAATGCTCACGAATGCATAATGATAACACAAGCACATTCCAGTTTGTATTGAAATTAGTAAATACGAAACCAAGCGCGGTAGGCAGAGAAATCAGGTCGGCAGTTATGGAACAATGACTGCGTCATTTTCCAAAAAATACTCCATTCCAGGCCCTTTCGTTTTGCAAATTAATAATATTACCAATAATTGATAGGTCCCAGGTCGACGGGTTCAAACAGAAAGATTTTGAAAGCAGGATAAAAAGTACATCTTATTTTGGCATGACTCAGTTTATCAGATAACAATACCAATACTTAAATAAGGCATACGCATAGTTATATACTTTAGTTCAGTCACGGACCCGCGATATCACGGGTGTGTTCTAGTATTATGTATAATTGTGGATACATTGTTATGTATGGATACCAATTTTTGTGGTTTTTGGTGAGAGAAATCACAAATTAAAATGAGCAATAGATTTAAAATGTTTCATAGGAATATATGAAGACCAAAATTTAATTAAAAATCAAGACTAAATGACCCTATTCATTAATACCTTTTAAGGTACTATATCACCAATACTTACATTACATTAAGTTCTGTACCAGAGTTTTTGATTCCAGCCACAACAGTATCTATCTGATCATCACCAAATTCTCCACCCAAGTCAGACAACAGGATCAATCTCTTCATACAGAACCCTTTCTTTCCTCTAAAAAGTAAATGCATAAGTAATAAACAGCTGCCCATAGGAATTACAATACTCTCACATAAGTATGAGTTATATCTTTGATATTTTTATCTCAAGCGACTTGACTGAAAATGTTTTTTTTCACAGTTGAGGTGAGTAAGAAAAGGATGATGCCTTAAGCCCAACTCATTGACCTTGCTTAGGAAAATTAACAGAATATCTTAGGTTTCTCAATCCTAAGAATTTTGTACTTTTTGATGAGATTTGATTAGCTGA
Source organism: Mytilus trossulus (assembly GCF_036588685.1). Lineage (NCBI taxonomy): Eukaryota > Metazoa > Mollusca > Bivalvia > Mytilida > Mytilidae > Mytilus > Mytilus trossulus. The sequence continues at coordinate 8,493,836 of NC_086383.1, read as the reverse complement.
GAAACTCCCTTTTGTTTATAAACAGTAAATAATCTGTAAATAATAATATTCCCTGAAAGGGAACCAGTCTAATAGGGGAACTTTAGTTAAATTGTGTAAAATATGTGTTATTGGTACTCAACAACTTTATGGCTGTGTTGACAAATTGTATACTGTAGATTCATTTATTTTCGTGGGTATCAATTTTCATGGAATGAAGAAAACTTACATGTTCGTGGATATTTGATTTCGTGGTTTTGCCGAAATCTACATACAAGCCTTTTAAAAATTAGTCATTCGTTGAACATTTAATTTCGTGGATCAACTGTTCCCACAAAATCCACGAAAATTGGTATCCAACGAATAATAATGAATCCACAGTAAGTCATAATGGCATGGACATACAACAGGTTCATGCAATCATTCTTTGCTATTACATGGTGTATCAATTTCTTGGTGTTATTTGTGGACTTTGAAAGTCAGTTGATTTTATAGAGCTGAATTTTGCATCTTGATAACTTTCTTCAAGCTTACTCATAAGCATACCAGCCCAGAACTGTTGAAATCTCTATTAAATATGCAAAAATGTTCTACTACACAGCATGCAGTCCAATAGAACCTGTACACATTTTTACAGATGTGGCTGCAAAAAGTTTATCTTTTTAAATTACTTACTGTGTTGAACTGACAAGATGGTCCAATGCTACAATTAAGGCATCCACAACTAAAGCAAGTTAAGGAAGAGTTCAATTCATTTATGAAGTGATGTTCCTTGGGTAATAAGGGATAAAAAATGTAGAAAAAGTTAAAAACTAACTTCAGTGCACAACCATTCTTCTCTCATAACTTTAATCATGTAAACTGACGACCAAATATTTATGAAATAAAAATTGTACCAAAATAGTATATTTCATAGAATTTTTAAAGAAAGAAAACCAAGAGCACTAAATTGTTAGAAGCAATTAACTTTTAAAAACCATATTTAAATTGAACATAAAAAGATAAACAATGATATGTTGCTGAAGATATTTTTTAAAATTTAAGATTAGTAAAGGGAGTTAACTCAAATAGTCCATATTTTGTATAAAAGTACAAAATTTACATGACTATTTCAAAATTGGATATATGTTACCTAAAAGAAGTAACATTTTACCAACTATTTCAAAAGAACCAGCAAATTCCAGCAAGAAAGGACTCGTTATTCTTTTCAAGTGATGAGTAAAATGATGACAGATTCAACTTTTCAAATCTAATGAAAGAATTGATGAGAAATGACATGCTTCAATTCATAACACACAATCCCTAAATAACAAAACACAAAGCATTTAACACATGATCTGAACAAGGATACAGTCAGCCGAGACATCCGTGGACTGTATGTTATTCTGTACAGTCTCCAACAGTTCAAAGCTGGCCACATCCATGGGCTGGGCAATGGTTATATTCTCGTAACATTCTCCATCAGCCAAAGGATTATCTGTATCTGGAGTCCCAAATAATATCAATGCTACCTCATCCTTGGACTCGGAAAACATCTAAAATATTCAAAATCAAATATGACTCATTTAATCAAATATGAAATATGGCCAACTAAAATTAATTAGTAGATTTTCATCCAAATTTTTGAAAAAAATGGGGTGGGTGGGAGAATTTTATTTTTTTAATTTTATTTCATATGAAACCCTTGTCACAAGTTCTTCATACCGCGGGTTATATGCTAGTGGAAAACAAGCTTGTATAATGTATATACATGCTGTATAAGGAATCTGACACTATTTTTTAAACTCTTAAATAAAAATCCCTGATTAGCAACCACTGTTATACAGATAATTGCCGCTTTAGAAACCTATTTATAGTATACAGCAAAGAAAAGAGAAATGCTCTCTTCAGTTGGACAAGACCTACACCAAATTAGTTTTGCTTTCTAAGCAATGGTTTGTAGTCCACATAAAATCAATAAAATGTATTGGTAAAGTTGTAAGCAACACAAGTAGTATTATGAGTACAAAATAAAATGTAAACTCAGTGTGGAAAGTAATTATGATGAAAAACATGAACTTAAGGTTCATTATAAGGAATTGAAAAATGTGGCCGTGTTTACCTCACAAATTTTTCTCTGAGTACAGACAAACCTATGCACTTGCAAAGGTTTTAAGGGATGGCAGGAACTAGATATATAAATTCTAAATGCATTTTATGTTTTAGCAAATTATAAACTTTACTAGATTTTGCTATCCAGTTGTTTCGTTCCTGCAGAAGGTGCTAAAATAAACTATTAAAGTTGGGAAAGTGGTTTGAGAATCTCCTCTGGTATAATACATGTTGTGAGTAGTATTGATTTAAATGGACAATAGACATGATAGACATTTACAGAAAAAAAGGTAATTTAAACTGTTTAACTGAGTGGACCGTATCACATGAAACTCATTTTACTATCTTCGGCAGACTGGAAAAAACTGGACATCAAAATCACGGTAAGTTTTTAATTTTCTGAAACGTAGACTTCATATAATTTTTATATATCTAGTTCCTGCCATGCCTTAAAACTTTCCTAGATGTACCAGTTTGTCTGTACTCATAGTAAATTTTGAGGTGTAAACACGGCCATATTTTTCAATTCCTTATGATGAACCTTAACCAAAAAGTAGTTGTTTAATAACTAAATTGAGGGTATTGGGACAGTTACAGAGGGTGTTTGCTGTTTGTCAACAAAAACAACAGCCATGGGTAAATATAAGGGAATTAAAATGCATGTTTGTCGACTTTTTTTCTCAATATACAGTCATAAATCAAACAAACTCGTGCTTGTGTCAATTTCTTTAATCCAGTTGTTTTTTGTACCCATTTGTTCTACGATTTTTGCGCTTTGGATATCATTCACAGTCCAAATTTCCTGACACAAAGTCATCGTATAATTAAAGAAAAAAACATGGTTTTCGATTCACTTGTGACTACCGCAATTTGCGTTAAAAGACAAGGCAGTTTACTCGTTACTCGAATATTTCATGCCCTTCTCGTTATCAATCTCTATTTTCGGTAGATGATGTTGTCATCATAGAGCAGCAGAATATGTCGACTCAATCATTTCGTTAGATTACTTGAAGAAATACAATTTAAACGAAATTTGAAACAGGAAATGTTGAATGAAACGAACTTATTGCTGGTTTCCGGTAATGGACATGAACAAAATCCAGAAATTGTATTTTTGTTAAATTAAAAACACGGGGCGGTCCAATTTTAGAGGGGCGGGTGGGGATGAAAATCTAGCAATTAATTTCAATTGGCCTATCACTAACTTATTATTATTCATAGGATAAAACTTGCTGTTGATTTTGTTTGTGCATGTATATAGACAAACCACAAATTGAAATGTTCATTGAAGTATAAATTTGCAACAAGAATGTACTCAGACTTTGGTAAAACCATAAAATCAAATATCCATGAAAATTGTATCATCCCTAATCAAAATTTGCTTTTGCTCACTGCAGATATTCTTCAAAATGTTATTTTCTATTTGAATATGCTTTGTGTTTTTATAAATCTTCAGTAACCTTTCTCTGCAGAATCCTTGTGATGGCATCAATAGCGGTCTGTAAAAATGTCTCTTCACCGGGTGGGGCATTATTCATGGAGGGTCCAACATCTAAAACTATAGCAATGGCTTCCTACAACACAAACTATAATTTTTATTGTTAAAATTTAAACAAATTAAATTTTAAAACCCGTTAGCATACTTGGTAATGTAAGCTGTACAGCTTTACTCAACTGATCTGAGGTGAAACTGAAAGTAGGCAGTGCATTTTTTATTTCAAATAGAAGTGTCTGCGCGTACCCGCATGAGGGTACGTATAGTAAAATTGACGTTCATGGGCTACGCATACCCACATCCGTTTTTTTTTTAAATGCCATAGGATCAGGAATGTATACAGAATTTGTCGCAATTAGTGAATAAATTGATTAAAACTACTCAAAGTTTTATAAATATTTAAAAATAGGTAAGTTAACAGTTTTTATTTCAGTTAATAAATATTCTTAAAATTGAAAAGATTGATATACATATTTTTTGTAATTGATCTATTTCCAGTATTGTGTAATATTTATCGTCATGAACATGGATGATTTTACAATACTCGCTGATCATTTGTTTCTTTAACATGTACCTAAACTAAACACGTTTTTTTTTGTTGGATTTGAACTTTGTGTTGTATTATTCTCTATTTGTCCGCGGGCAACCTAGACAAAAATAATTACTTTTCCGTTTGTTCAAATTTACTGGTCAGGCATGGCATTTCCACACCCCTGACACAGGTTCCCGTAAAATTTTGACGTCATAAAACAAAATATCTGACACCACAATGCAAAAGATCGTCAAAAGTTCAAGCGGCCAGGTCAGCCAGGATTTAGCGATAACGTGCCTGATTTGTACTGATACCGACTCATAAATTTTACTTGCTAATTACTCATCGGAACTTTTTCAATCCATGTGAATATCGACTATCTATATGTTATAGAAGCTCAAGCATATGAATAGTCGACCATCCCATAGATAAATAAAAAGTACCTTTGAGTGTGACTGTGTGTTTACTTTTACAAAATAAAACTTGAATTTATAAGTTGTAAACTATGCATGGTTATTGCAATATTTGTTTTTCATGTTTTATGTTGGTTGATAAGAATATTTAGCATTGTTTCAATGAGTGACAAATTCTTATAACTTAAACAAAAGGGAAGATTGCATTTATATTATGTTGACAACCTTATTTGCCGCCATGATCAAAATGTGCACTTCCGGCAGGGGTGTTTAGAACCCAAGTCGGGGACCCGTTCCTGATAATTCCTATTTATCTGGCATAGCGCTGTTTATCAATTTGACCAATTATGATTATAGTTTATGCATTCTGTTTCAAATATGTGAAGACCTATACTCGACATAATTTTTTTTCATTCATAAGATCAAGAATGTAACTTGATAAATTACCTTAATTACGAATCGACTAGGTACGAAACGACCAAGGTACGAAACGACTAACATTAAAATCTATTTTGAGACGGTCCATTCGGACCCGGATAACAGACACTTCACCACTGAAGGATCTGAGAGCAAGATGTCACAAGAGAATGTTACCCCAGATTTGGCAAGAGAAAGATCTAAGGCTACATTCGATGTTGAAAATTTAGCAGAATTTATGATAGGAGGTCGTGACAGGTTGAAAAGGAAAAGATTTTTACGTAAGTTTGTTTAGTGATTTTAGGAAAAGCCACTGGCAAAGGTCATTAAATAGAACGTAGTACATGACATTACATATGAAGGCTTGATCAAAGGCTAGGTAGAACGTGACATGACTTACAAGTTGATGTCAAGCCCAAATGAAGCATAAAGCATAAAAGATTTATTTAAAGTCGGTTATACATATAACAATACAACATAGCTCTGAAAGATGTCAATTGAAATATTTGATTGTTATATTCTGTTAGGTTTTTTTTTTGTTTTTTTTAGTAATACATGTTTATGTATGTATGATGTATTAGTCCATGTAGTCAAGGACTTAAAATAGATACGTCCCTGATGTAGTCCAAATAGTTATGTAACTTATGATGTCTTGAAAGGCTATTACATTTTTTCTTCTTTGAGGCCTTCATGTAGGAGGGGGGATAGGAGGGGTGCTGATATTGAAATCCCGGTCTTAAAAACATGAAATCCCAGAGGTCCCAAATTCAAAAAAAGAATTCCAGGATTTCGAAAGGGTCAATACCAAAATCCTGAGCTTGAAAACACCCGATCCCGGAGTCCCACTAAAGGTCCTATCCCCCCTTATGTAAATAAACCGACAGAAAGTCACAGGACAAATAGTCACAGGACATAAAGTCACAAATTTGTTAGGACTAAAAGCAATGAAAAGTGACACTGGACAAAAAGTCACAAATAATATGTTGACAGTTGTTTGAATATGATAAGAGAAATTCATTGTATCTTGAAATGTTTACTTTTTAATATACATATATTCATATAAAAGTTTATCAAATGTGTCATCTTACTTGAAAAATGAAGATTTATTTAATTTTAATCATGCAAAAGAAAGATTTCTTGGCACCATGAAGCCATTTAAATGCCAAGCCACTTTGACATTTTGTTTTTTTATGCCCCACTTTACAGAATGTGATGTTTTGTGATCATTCCATTCGAAGGTGTTATATTTATCTTTTCCTTTACTAGTAGGTTAATGAAATCATAACAGTGCGTACTGGGTGGTCATTATCTCGTAAGCGACTTTGATACACCTACCAAGCTGATGAATATGCATGACTATAGATAATAACAGCATGTGAAAATTCTAGAAAGTTTGGTCAAATAAGGTGAAGTAATCTATACATATGTGGGTAGAAAAAAAAGTATGTGTTTCAAAAAGTCCCTGTTTTATATCAAAATTTGAAAGTTTTTGTAAGTCACAGATAAAATGAATGAATATGTTGACATTGTTGTAGCGCTTTTGCTCATGAACAGACACCATTAATTTGCCAGGATATTTTTGTAGAGAACATTGCTATCCAAGATCCCTTTTTCAAGAAACAGAAGTCCTGGGCCTTCTGTAGTGTAGAAGAACAGTATGATATGGGATTATCTAAAAGTATCTACATACAGAAAAAACTCCAAGAAATGGGGATTACAGACATGCAAGAGGCCTTTTATTATAGAGAGTAAGTAATTAAGGTACTATCTTAAAGTATCTACATACATGACATACCAGAAAACTTCAGCATGTTTATGACATGTGTATTACAGACATGCAAGAGGCCTTTTATTATAGAGAGTGAGCTAGTAATTGAGGGATTATAATATCCTCATATAGGAAGCTAACAAATAAAACAAATATTATATACAACAACAGATGGTACATGTAACTGCTGAATTACTAGCTCCTGATTTGGGACAGACACATAAAGAAGGCAAATGGTTTTATAAAAACATGTTTGTGGGTGCCCACCCCACCCCTTAGCCTGTGAGAGTAGTGTAACAAACACTACATAAGAACAAACTACAAACATCAGTTGAAAAAATTGCCAATAAGCAGTATGGGCTTTGCTCATTGTTGAAGGCTGTACAACGGCCTATAGTTGATAATGTCTGTGTCATTTTGGTCTTTTGTGGATAGTTATCTTATTGGCAATCATACCACATCTTCTTTTTTATATTGATCGACACAAAGCGTATGAAAACAATTGAAAAACTTTAGACACTTACTGCTTTTCTGAGTAAACTTAAGTCAGACTGTCTAATACCATTTAAAATTAAAAAACTTCCAGTACTAGATAAATCATGTATCCAGGACGATAAATGTATCAATCAGTACACTGGTAAACATCCAATGGAATTGTATAACGAATTATGAACAGTCATGCCAGTCAGAGAAAAAACAATGTGCAATGCCAAAATATAAACCATGATTTAAAGAACTTGTGAAAATTCAAAAACGAAACTATTTTGAGCAGTTCTATCAGTAATTCTAGTTGATCATATTAATTCATTCAAAGCATAAAGGGTGACAAGTGTATCATGCGCTTATCACCAATTAAGCTCTTTATTTGTTTGTTCTATTAGAATGATGGATAAAAAAAATCAGATCACAACACAACAACACAAATAACAGATCATAACAAGTATCAGTGCTTTATTTTTAAGCCTTTATAACAGTGTAATTTAATTTTGGATATAAAATAATACTTTAGAATAACCTGCTACACTCGTCTGGTTATTCAGTGTGCACCACATTTTTTTATGTTACATTGTATTTCTTCAAAGAAAGAAAAAAATATTACAGTAATTTTAGGGTCTGATTTATTATATATGCTGACAGGAATCTAAACCTTTACATGCTTTATAACATTTAGTTTATTTTTAGGTATGATTACATCATGTAATATATGCTCAGAGAGATTTAAGTCTTTAAAATATTTGCTTTATTTGTTTCAGCCACAGCAGATAAAACTTTACACTGTTAGAAAAGCATCTTTCTTTTCTTGTATTTGGCTCAATTAAATCATGTTTATGTTTCACATGTATTATGCATAAATTGTAAACATGGTCAAAGCATGTCACAGTCCAGTGAAGAGCCTTCATTTTATTTGGCAGGGGCTCAGGAAATTTGGGATAAGAACTCTTTTTTTTTTGGAGCAAATAAATGAAAATAATTGTAAATATAAATTTTCATGACACAAATCTACGTTTAAAATTAATCTGCATAGCAACAGATGCAAACACATATACTGTCTGCAAAAAAATCCTCCTGGGCTTTATAAAAAATAAAGTTGTGGGCCTTTAGGCTTCTATTTCATCTTGTTTCTTTTTAGACCAGCCATGTCACATGAGAACAGTCCTCTTGACCTCCATTATGGCATGTTTATCCCTACTATTGATAAACAAGGAACTCCAGAACAGAAGCAAAAATGGCTGCATTTATCTGAGAGCTTACAAATAGTGGGAACTTATGCCCAAACAGAATTGGGACACGGTTGGTTCTCAAGTTTGAATTTTTGTCTCCCCTGCACATGTACAGTTTATTTGGATGTACCTGTGTTCTCCAACATATGCTAGTTCAAATCTATTGATTGTTTGTTTGTAGATGTGTTCTACTTTGTGCAAGTTTAGACCTTTTCTTTGTTTGTTTGTATGTGTGTTCTACCTTATGCTCAGTTCAGATCTATTGTTTGTTTGTTTGTATGTGTGTTCTACCTTATGCTAGTTCAAATCTATTGCTTGTTCTTTGTAGGTGTGTTCTCCAACATACTAGTACACATTTAGATTTACATTTCCAAGCATTCATACCTACAATTGAAAAACAGTGCACAAATCAACAAAAAGATAGGTGGCTTCAGAAATCACAAGGGCTGAAAATTATCAGAGCATATGCTCAAACTGAGCTTGGACATGGTAATTTTGCAATTGTCTATGATTGTGAAATGCTGGTGTGGCGGAGGTGCTTTCCTTTCCAGTACACACGAATTGGTTTTTATTTCACTGTTGGAGGGTCCTATATTTCAAGTAGGAGCTCCGTTATCTGAAGGGAAAGGTCCCTGTACCTGTACATGTCAAGAGAGAGGGTCTTTTTTTTTAAAGAGGGTGGGTCCAATATATTTTTTTAAGAGGGTGGGTACTATGTTTCAAGGGAATGGTTCCTATACTGTAAGGGGATGGTCCTATATTTTAAGGGGGAGAAATATACATTTAGATTTCAATCTTCAATTTTTTGTTGTTGTAATATTTATTTCTTATAACAGAGAGACCTAGAAGAGAACAATTGAGCTGAATGTCTTCCCAAATACAATTTCATGATAAGCTTTACAGAAAGTAAAACGGGGGAGACTATCCAAATAGGGCATTATAAAACAATAAGTTAAAATTAATTTTCCAATTTTGCCTTGGGTGCATAGCTATAGGTTTAACAGTGATGAAAATGGGGGAAGAAGGGGTACTGTTCTCGAAATCTTGAGCTTAAAAACACAAATTCAGCAGTCCCAAATTTAAATAAATCTAAATCCTGACATCCAGAACTCGAAAAAAAGAATTTCCGGATCCTGAAGGGGTCAATCCCGAAATCCCAAACTTACAACCACCAGATCCTGGAGTCCCAATAAAGGTCCTTTCCCCCCCTCAGTGATGCAGTAGGGCATCAGACTACTAACACCAAGGTTCCTGGATTGATCCCTGTGCTGGGTGAAAATTTCAGGGACTGAATGTTTTACTTACCTGTGACACCATATGGTCTTGAGAAACGATGATAGTTTGTCAGAAGAGGATGATAAATGGCTGACCCTTTATTAGGGAGAGCCATAACTCTTGCACGTAAAAGACACCCTTGTAGATTTTGAAAAAGACCAGGCTAATGCAGTAATGCCGCTACAAGGCAGGACTCGCACCACAAAGTGGAAAGGGATTAAATAGATATTTTTAAACTACTAGTAGCACACAGCGATGCTTTAGGGACAAAAGGTGCTTGGGGAATTACATTTGATGCCCCCTATTCCAAATGGAAAATAAGAAATGAGGAGCATCATATGTAAGCTACCAGTGATACTGTTGGCTTTTTCAAAACAACCTCATCCCTTTTTTATTGGGAAAACATGCATAATTTTCATCAAATTGGGAAATTTAGAATAAACCATGAATTTGAATGAAACTTCAATTTACGACCCCCTTTCAAGAGTCAAACCCTGCTTTGAAATAAGACCCCTTTTTGTCAGTGATGATACTTAAATAAACTTTCAAATCTGCACATATAGTAATTTTGTATAAATCATTAAATGAGTGTTTTTCAGTCTGAATTCATGAACAATTACTACTGAGACTGCACTGTCTGGAAAAAAAGTTGTCTGTTTGGGAATAATTTTAAGCCATTTTGTTTTCAAATTAGGATTCTTCTCCAGGGGAAAACGCTGTTATTCTTCCATTAATTTAAGGCAAACAATATCACTGGCAACTGTTAGTGTAAATTTGTATGAATAAGAGCAAGATCGAATTAAATAAATGAAAATTAGTGAAGATGTAAAGTAAACAAATACTTAAAAAAAAATATAGAAAAGAATAAGTGGGTACATTCCTAAGCACAGGTGATAAAGGCTTTTAGATATATGATTGAGCCCACTTATAGTTCTTAAATGTCTACTAGTGTCAATATACTAACACATTTGTATTTAGGAGCCAGCCTTTGGGTGCAAGATTTTCTCATTGTATCAAAGACCCATTGGTGGCCTCGGGCTGCTTTCTACTCTTTGGACAGGTTGTCTTTTTGACACATTCCCCATTTTCATTCTCAATTTAAGTATTCATTTAATTTTTTTTTTATGATCACTTTTTTTGTACTGAATATGCTTTAGCTTTCCAGGCAGAATTCAGCTTTTGCCACAAGCCTTTTTAACTCATTGTAGATGTCCAGCCTTGATCACTATATTTGTTATTGTTTGCTTAATGATGCCTCCATATCAGATTGAGTTTTATTCAGCTTATCACATACCTATTAACAATGTCCTCTCATTGTAGATGTGCAGCTTCACATGAAAATAGTCCTCTTGGTCTACACTATGTTATGTTTTTGCCAACAATCAATAAACAAGCTACACCTGAACAAAAAAAGAAATGGTTGCCTCTAGCCGAAAGTTATAAAATGATCGGCACTTATGCTCAGACGGAACTCGGACATGGTAATATTTTTCATTAACCAAAACCATTTATTCATTTTTGAAATTATGATTTTTTAAACGAAACAAATATTATCTGCTTATGTAATTTTTATGCTAGTTATTTTAGGGGAGAAAATATGAAATTTGTTTTATAGCCACGTTGGCCAAACATTATCTCCTAATGTCAAGAGTTTTTTAAAAAAAAAAATAAACACATCATGTTTTATATTGTCTTTTGACTATATTTACTGCTAGCCATTGGATTATCTGAGACTCTTTAAAATCCTTTCTCCATATTTGTTTTTGATTGTCTCCCTTAGAACTAGCAGTAAATATCTCCCACAAATCTGACTTTAGTGACAATTATTATCTCCCTTAAAGCTAGAAGTAATCATGTGACAATAATTGTCACCTAGGCCTAGAACAAGAAGTGAGATATCTGCCTAACATTCTTATGATATATGAATAATTATTTGATGACAATGATTTTCTCCCCTGGAACAAGTAATGAGATGTCTCCATTAAAGCTTACTTTAATGGCAATGATTATCTCCCTTACAACTTATAGTTATCTTGTGCCATTGATTATCTACCCTAGAATAAGTAGTGAAATATCACAATAAAAGTCTTAACTTCAAATTAAACTGAGGCAATTATCTCCCCTACAAGAAATAGTGAGATGTTTCCCTTAAAGCCTACAACAGTAACAATGATTATCCCCCCTTACATTAGTATCAAAGTTTCTCCATTTATTAAAGTCTACTAGAATAATTTGTGAAATATCTCCCTTAAAATTTGACTTCAGTGACAATGAATATCTCCTCTTTATATAACATTGACACAGAAGTCCAAAAAGAGTCCAAACTCCAATTCCTACCCTCACATATTTATTTGAATGGAATAAGTTACCCTTAGATATGCCAATCAAAGTTATCATAATACATATGTTCTCTTTAAATCCTGCTTTGATATGCACATCTCCCTGTTACACAAAGCTGCTTATATGCACATGTTATATGCATTAATGAGTTTGTCACATGGAATTTAGACCTGTCTATACTGAGTTTGGCCAAAAACTGAAAATCATAACTTATAGAGAAACAAGTCTGCTATCAAAAAGATGCAAAAGGTGCCACTACTTATATACACAAGTTATTAAAACATTGATGAATTTATAATTGAAAAATAGGGTTTTGAATAAGACAGAATCCAACAACTTGCGTTACTTTTCAAAACACCCAAGTTTTTTTATGTTGAAATTTTTAACAATTTTTTCGTTTTTGATAATACTAAGGATTAGCCTTTAGTAAAAAAAAGAGTGAAAAGATACTATAAAAGGACAATATAAAAAAGTCCTAAATCAAATAAAAACTTGACAATATTATGGCTGTCATCAAATCATAACAACAGCATGAAAAACAAGGATTGTCAGTTTTCCAAAGAAGGTTGGTGGTTCCCTCAGGACACCCCAGAGCTTCTTCCACCAATAAATATTTACCGCCAGAAGATAAATTTTTATATATTTTCAGGCACATTTATCCGTGGACTGGAAACAACAGCAACATATGATCCAAAAACTAAAGAATTTATTCTGGACAGTCCTACCTTGACATCAAAGAAGTACTGGCCTGGATGTTGTAAGTTTAGATAATATACTGTGGATTCATTTATTTTCATCGGTATCAATTTTCGTGGATTAAGGACAGATTTTGGCCTCAAATTTAAGTTTCATCTGACGAAAGATTTTGACCATTTTTTAAACACTTCAGTGTCTATTTTATTTGAATCAATTAGTTTATGTGATCGATTTTAACTGATTTGGTCATTAAAAACGATTCGATTCAAGCTCAAATATGAAAAATCTACTAAATATGCTGGAAAATGCCACTTTCAGATGGTTTTTGTCAAAAATGAAAGTGGCCGCACCAGTGTTCATCCTCAACCTTTATATATGTTATGTATTATGATAAAGTACAACTTACATTTCAATATTATGGATGAACACGAATGCTGCCATTTTTGTTTTACACGAAAACCATCTAAAATTTAGCTAAAATGCTAGAATTGTGAAGATTATTGTAATTTAGCATGACTTAATGGTTTTAGTACCCGATATATGTGCATTGGATTGTCAAAATCAGCCCATATTTATTCAGCAGAAGCATTTTACTGTCCAATAAATAACTACAAGTTTGCTTTTTTACAATTTTGTAAAACTGTTATATTTTTGGGCCAAAAAGGGGTCTTACTGAACCTACTCCTTTGTGGTGTACCTAGGCCTGTACCCACGAAAACCACAAAAGTTGGTATTCCACAAATAATAATGAATCCACAGTACAATAAATATGGGCTGAAAATATTGTGTAATGTTGAATTAAGGGCGTAGTCCTTGGTTCAGGGAGATAACTCTTTAAATCAGTTTTGCGTTTGTAAAAGTCAAGTATCATCAATGTATTTTAAGCATTTACTTGAAACAGATTGGAAATAATCTATGTAACCTAGAAGCTTAGAATATATTTATGAAAATGGTTGACACAAGCGTACTGATGAGTTTAAGAGTTATTATCCTTCACCTAGGTCTACCTCCTTAAGCAGGATGTCACAATACTCATGTTTTTTTCTGCATGGATAGGCATAATTTATGACTTTGAAATTGTTTTGGTTAAAGCAGGATTGTGGAATACTCATATATCAGAATATGCAGGTTACACTTTATTTCTGAAACTTTGTGACCATGTTGTCTCAATATCCCAAAATCTCTCTCTAGTTTAAGTCCGATGAGGGAAGAACAAAAAATTGCTGAATTGCAGATTTAACACTGTTGTGTTGATATTTAGAGTTGTTATGAATATGATTCTCTGAATAATGACTAGCAATTGGATGAACTTATTCATAAACTTAAAGAACAATCAGAAAAAGTTATGTCCTAATATAGAATAAAGGTGTAAGGAATGTAAGTCTGAATCCTAAAAATTTGACAGACATAATAAGGAAAATAAATGGGAGGAATTGTAGTCAATTCCTGATACTTGTGAAAGGTACTTCTACCTGTACCAAGTTTGATGTGTTTGAGCGTTTGATTTGCCATTTGATTACAGACTTTCCTTAGTGAATTTTTTTCTGAGTATTTTGGTAATTTTGCTTTATAGTCATTTCCTGATATAGAATTAGAAGGATTAGAACTTTTTAAAAGTCTCAATTCTGAATCAAAATTAAATTATATCATACATTTATATTTTGAAAATTATTTGAAAGTGGCCTAGATAATGTATTTGTGTTCAGTACCATTAAAAAAATATGAATTATCTCCTGGAGAGGAGGGTTGTTATATGAGAGAGACAGCTTTGGTCTTAAAATAAAAAAAATGTTGTAATTGTAAGTTCTTATTTTTGAAAACAATATTCTTACAGTGGGTAAAACTTCCAATCATTGTGTGGTGATGGCGCAACTTTACACTAAGGGAAAAAGTCATGGTCCACACATGTTTATGGTACAGATCAGGAGCATGAAAGACCACTCTGTCTTGCCAGGTTCGTAGAGTTATTTCCAGGTTAATACAGTTTCTTCCCCTTACAGATTTCTTTCAATAACAACAGTATCTAGTATCTTTAGCTCAACATTTCGAAGGCTTTTTCCATCACTTGGCGTCCGTCGTTGTCCTTCTGGTGTAAACTATTTCAAACATTTCTCTTCTGAAACTGCTGAACCAATTCCTACCAAACTTTAGCTGAAATATCTTTAGGATATCTAGAATGAAGTGTGTGTTTTATTTTCTGTTTTGTCTAAAAACATGGCCCCCATGGCTAAAAATAGAACATAGCTTGCTTTAAAACTGCAAAGTCAATTTCAGCAAAACTTAGGCTGAATGAGTTTCAGAATATCCTGTATAAATTTTGTATTTTATTTCCTTGTACGTCAAGAATCATAGCCACTATGACTTAAATGGAAAATAGGGGGTAAAATGCATTTTTTCGCTTTTGAAGAAAATACAACAGATTCAAAGAACATAAAAATGGAATTTATAAGACACTCATTATTATATATTGAAAAGCAAAATTATCATTGTGCAAAGATTTTAAGCAAAAAATAACAGGTGAGTGATTCAGGCTCTTGAGAGCCTCCTGTTAATATATCTTATAGCTAGTGCCCCTTTGAATTATTGAGATAATAATTTGATCTCAATATGCAATAATAAAAACATCGCAATAATTTCTGAATTTACAGTAGTCTTTATTGTTTTTCAGGGATTGAAGTGGGAGTTATTGGAAATAAATTTGGTTATGGTACCAATGATAATGGATTTCTAAGCTTTGATAAACTTAGGATTCCCAGGGAAAATATGTTAATGAGATATTCACAGGTAGGTAGTATTCCTAGGGGAAATAAGTTAATGAGATATTCACAGGTAAGTAGGATTCCCAGGGAAAATATGTTAATGAGATATTCACAAATAAAAAGTGTTAGGTTTCAGGTGTATCATCTGTTGACAGCAAATTTACATTGGAACATTTCTATATGCTGACTGATAAAAGAGGGGCGGAAGATATCAGAGGGAAACTCAAACTGATAGATAAAAAATAAACTAACAAGGCCATAGCTTAGAAAGAAAAAAAAACAAATAATAGTACACTAAACACAACTTAGAAAAATAAAGACTAAGCATCACAAACCCCACCAAAAAATAGGGGTAATCTCAGGACATATAGGCAGATCCTACTCCACAATAAATTATATCAATAAAGTTGTATTTCAATGAAACAGCTACATAACTACACAAAACAAAACACATCTAGAGTTTACATGCAGTCTTTACAATAGACAAGTATCTGTTCAATATGTCATTGATTACCTTGTATTGATTCAGTTGTCAGGAAATTCTGAATTCTTAAAAACATGTCTTTTTAAACAGGTGCATGAAGATGGAACCTATGTTAAACCACAAAATGCCAAGCTTGCCTATGGTTCTATGGTGTTGATAAGATCTTCAATTGTTAGTGATGCTGCACGGGGCTTAGCTCAGGCTTGTGTCATATCTATACGATACAGTGCTGTACGTAGACAGACAGAGGCCTACCCAGGGTAAGTTCTGGTCAGGTGCTTTGTACAGGCTTGTGTCATATCTATACGATACAGTGCTGTACGTAGACAGACAGAGGCCTACCCAGGGTAAGTTCTGGTCAGGTGCTTTATACAGGCTTGTGTTATTTCTATACGATACAGTGCTGTACGTAGACAGACAGAGGCCTACCCAGGGTAAGTTCTGGTCAGGTGCTTTGTACAGGCTTGTGTTATTTCTATACGATACAGTGCTGTACGTAGACAGACAGAGGCCTACCCAGGGTAAGTTCTGGTCAGGTGCTTTGTACAGGCTTGTGTCATATCTATACGATACAGTGCTGTACGTAGACAGACAGAGGCCTACCCAGGGTAAGTTCTGGTCAGGTGCTTTGTACAGGCTTGTGTTATTTCTTTACGATACAGTGCTGTACGTAGACAGACAGAGGCCTACCCAGGGTAAGTTCTGGTCAGGTGCTTTGTACAGGCTTGTGTTATTTCTATACGATACAGTGCTGTACGTAGACAGACAGAGGCCTACCCAGGGTAAGTTCTGGTCAGGTGCTTGGCACAGGCTTGTGTCATTTCTATACGATACAGTGCTGTTCGTAGACAGACAGAGGCCTACCCAGGGTAAGTTCTGGTCAGGTGCTTGGCACAGGTTTGTGTCATTTCTATACAATACAGTGCTGTTCGTAGACAGACAAAGGGCTACCCAGGGTAAGTTCTGGTCAGGTGCTTTGTACAGGCTTGTGTCATTTCTATACAATACATTGCTGTTCGTAGACAGACAGAGGGCTACCCAGGGTAAGTTCTGGTCAGGTGCTTTGTACAGGCTTGTGTCATTTCTATACAATACAGTGCTGTTCGTAGACAGACAGAGGCCTACCCAGGGTAAGTTCTGGTCAGGTGCTTTGTACAGGCTTGTGTCATTTCTATACAATACAGTGCTGTTCGTAGACAGACAGAGGCCTACCCAGGGTAAGTTCTGGTCAGGTGCTTTGTACAGGCTTGTGTTATTTCTATACGATACAGTGCTGCTCGTAGACAGACAGAGGCCTACCCAGGGTAAGTTCTGGTCAGGTGCTTTGTGCAGGCTTGTGTCATTTCTATACAATACAGTGCTGTTCGTAGACAGACAGAGGCCTACCCAGGGTAAGTTCTGGTCAGGTGCTTTGTACAGGCTTGTGTCATTTCTATACAATACAGTGCTGTTCGAAGACAAACAGAGGGCTACCCAGGGTAAGTTCTACTCGGGTGCTTTGTACAGGCTTGTGTCATTTCTATACGATACAGTGCTGTACGTAGACAGACAGAGGCCTACCCAGGGTAAGTTCTGGTCAGGTGCTTTGTACAGGCTTGTGTCATTTCTATACAATACAGTGGTGTTCGTAGACAGACAGAGGCCTACCCAGGGTAAGTTCTGGTCAGGTGCTTTGTACAGGCTTGTGTTATTTCTATACGATACAGTGCTGTTCGTAGACAGACAGAGGCCTACCCAGGGTAAGTTCTGGTCAGGTGCTTTGTACAGGCTTGTGTCATTTCTATACGATACAGTGCTGTTCGTAGACAGACAGAGGCCTACCCAGGGTAAGTTCTGGTCAGGTGCTTTGTACAGGCTTGTGTCATTTCTATACAATACAGTGCTGTGTCATTTCTATACAATACAGTGCTGTTCGTAGACAGACAGAGGCCTACCCAGGGTAAGTTCTGGACAGGTGCTTTGTACAGGCTTGTGTCATTTCTATACAATACAGTGCTGTTCGTAGACAGACAGAGGGCTACCCAGGGTAAGTTCTACTCGGGGGCTTTGTACAGGCTTGTGTCATTTCTATACGATACAGTGCTGTTCGTAGACAGACAGAGGCCTACCCAGGGTAAGTTCTACTCAGGTGCTTGGTACAGGCTTGTGTCATTTCTATACGATACAGTGCTGTTCGTAGACAGACAGAGGCCTACCCAGGGTAAGTTCTACTCAGGTGCTTGGTACAGGCTTGTGTCATTTCTATACGATACAGTGCTGTTCGTAGACAGACAGAGGCCTACCCAGGGTAAGACCTACTCAGGTGCTTGGTACAGGCTTGTGTCATTTCTGTACGATACAGTGCTGTTCGTAGACAGACAGAGGCCTACCCATGGTAAGTTCTACTCAGGTGCTTGGTACAGGCTTGTGTCATTTCTATACGATACAGTGCTGTTCGTAAACAGACGGAGGCCTACCCAGGGTAAGTTCTACTCAGGTGCTTGGTACAGGCTTGTGTCATTTCTATACGATACAGTGCTGTTCGTAGACAGACAGAGGCCTACCCAGGGTAAGTTCTGGTCAGGTGCTTGGTACAGGCTTGTGTCATTTCTATACGATACAGTGCTGTTCGTAAACAGACAGAGGCCTACCCAGGGTAAGTTCTGGTCAGGTGCTTGGTACAGGCTTGTGTCATTTCTATACGATACAGTGCTGTTCGTAGACAGACAGAGGCTTACCCAGGGTAAGTTCTGCTTAGGTGCTTGGTACAGGCTTGTGTTATTTCTATAAACTACAGTGTTGTATGTAGTCTGTAGTCAAGATGCCGACTATACTCTGGGTAAGTTCTGCTTTTAATTAATGTCTTCCATGGACCTGCCATGGTTGAAATAATAATATCATGGTTTAAGTGAAAAAATTGTTTTCGATTATTATAAATCAACAATTATAAACAAAACTATATAAAAAACAGTAGCTTATTTCCAGGGTCTAAATCTAGTGGAAAGTGAGCTTGTGATAGTTAATAGACTACCATACACATAAAAGTATAGATTATTTCCCTTTATAACTACTTCCTGTTTCTAATTATAGTGGAGAAGAACCCCAGATATTGGACTACCAGACCCAACAGTATAGATTATTCCCCTTGTTAGCCTCAGCTTATTCCTTACAGCTTGCTGGGAAGTATGTGTTTAATACATACTTAGAAGTAAATGATCAGATAGAAAAAGGAAACTTAGAATCAATGCCAGAGGTATGTATGAGGGGGGGGGGGTCCTTTTTTGAGATGTCAGGATCGATGTTTTTAAGCTCAGGATTTCAGAAGTCTTTTTTTTTAATTTCGATGTATGTCGGGATTTAAATTTCTTTAAATTCTGGACCTCAGGATTTCATGTTTTAAAGCCTGTGAGGAATCTGTTATTGATCACCAAGATCACTATATCCACACATTACTATAGATTTATTAATTGAAGCTTTTTCACAAAGTTCTATCTGGCTTATTT
The DNA here is from genome assembly GCF_036588685.1 of Mytilus trossulus. NCBI lineage: Eukaryota > Metazoa > Mollusca > Bivalvia > Mytilida > Mytilidae > Mytilus > Mytilus trossulus. The sequence continues at coordinate 8,474,384 of NC_086383.1, read as the reverse complement.
GGAGGACATTCAACACAATTGGCAGATAATTTTGGTAGACACCAAAGAGGATTAAACTGCCGAAACAACGGGAATACGATACCTTTTGCTTTTTAATTAATTTGAGCTTCGTGTTTTTTATGTGTTTAGCTCCTTACTTTAATAGACTAAACATGAAACTTGCAAAGTACAATATTGTTCTGGTATCTATGGTAACTATATATTTCTATTTTTAGCTCCATGCTTTATCAGCTGGACTTAAAGCTTTCAGTACATATGAAGCCTCTGCAGGAATAGAAGTGTGTAGAATATGTTGTGGCGGACACGGTTACTCACAAGCTAGTGGCTTACCAAAGATTTATGTCGATGTTGTTCCTGGTTGTACATATGAAGGAGAGAACACAGTCATGATGCTACAGACAGCTAGGTAAGTCAGGTTGCTAGGGAATAGTTGGCAACTTGAGTAACATGTTTAAACTTCTTCTTCAGTTCGGCATCATAGTAATTTTAGAAGTATTTGCCTTATCATTTAGTAGGTATTTTTGCTTCATTGTGCAATTTATTATTACATATTTTATTCTCAGAAATTGAAAATAGATAGTGGTCTATTGTGGATAGTTGTTTCTTTCACCACCAGCTCAGTAATTTTATCTAGGATTTTAACAGTCCAAAATATAATAATTTAAAAATAGATATAAGGTTAGACCGTTGGTTTTCCCGTTTGAATGGTTTTACATTAGTAATTTTTGGGCCCTTTATAGCTTGTTGTTCAGTGTGAGCCAAGGCTCCGTGTTGAAGGCCGTACTGTACCCTATAATGGTTTACTTTTTAAATTGTTATTTGGATGGAGAGTTGTCTCATTGGCACTCACACCACATCTTCCTATATCTATATAAGGATATATGGTATTATTGCCATTTAGACAATTATTTACCAAAGTTCAATTGAAGTGGATGCAATCAATTATAGGCAACTATATGGCCTTTAACAACATGAACAATAAGAAAACCCATATGACAAGAGTCAGCTATAAAAGACCCTGACATGAAATGAATGAAACTATTGAAAAAACTAATGGCCTAATTTATAACAAAATATTTTATAAGAATACAAATATGACAGACATTAACCAATGACTAGTTTTATCATACATTTGAAAAAAGATGTCATGAACCAAATTTTCATCAGATTTTTAAAAAGGCATACTACATGGTGTTTAGTCTACACTTTTGCTATCTGAGAAAAGTACAAAAGAAGCATTTAGATTTTAGATAAAACACTTAAGAGAAAATTAATAAAACTAGGAAACCCAAGATATGTAGTAATTTGAAAGAGTGTACTTTCAAATAACTGTTTTTCCTCTTTGAAACTGTCCTTTTTAGCTCACCTGGCCTAAAAGGCCATGTGAGCTTTTCTTATCACTTGGCGTCTGTCGTCGTCGTCGTCGTCTGTCGTCGTTAACAATTTTTCAAACATCTTCTCCTCTGAAACTACTGAATGGATTTGGATGAAACTTAATATGATTGTTCCTTAGAGTATTCTGCACAAAGTGTGTGCTTCGATTTTTGATCCGTCAAAAAACATGGCCGCCGTTACTTAAAATAGAACATAGGGGTCAAATGCAGTTTTTGGCTTATATCTCAAAAACCATAGCATTAAGAGCAAATCTGACATGGAGTAAAAATGTTTATTAGCTCAAGATCTATCAGCCCTGAAATTTTCAGATGAATCAAACAACCCATTGTTGGGTTGCTGCCACTTAATTGGTAATTTTTTGGAAATTTTGCAGTTTTTGGTCATTATCTTGAATATTATTATAGATAAAGATAAACTGTAAACAGCAAAAATGATCAGCAAAGTGAGATCTACAAATAAGTTAATATGACCAAAATTGTCAATTGACCCCTTAAGGGGTTATTGTCCTTTAATGACAATTTTTCACAATTTGTTCATCATATTTGCTAACTTTAAAAAATCTTCTCCTCTGAAACTATTGAACGGATTTGGATGAAACTTAGCACGATTGTTCCTTAGATTATCCTGCACAAAGTGTGTGCTTCGATTTATGATCTGTCAAAAAACATGGCCGCCGTTACTTAAAATAGAACATAGGGGTCAAATGCAGTTTTTGGCTTATATCTCAAAAATGAAAGCATTTAGAGCAAATCTGAGATGGTATAAAAATGTTCATTAGGTCAATATCTATCAGCCCTGAAATTTTCAGATGAATCAAACAACCCATTGTTGGGTTGCTGCCACTTAATTGGTAATTTTAAGGAAATTTAGCAGTTTTTGGTCATTATCTTGCATATTATTATAGATACAGATAAACTGTTAATAGCAAAAATGTTAAGCAAAGTAAGATCTACAAATAAGCCAATTTGACCAAAATTGTCAATTGACCTCTTAAGGAGTTATTGCCCTTTAAAGACTTTTTTCACAATTTGTTCATCATGTTGACTTACTTTAAAAAATCTTCTCCTTTGAAACTGCTGTCTCCTTTGAAACTGCTGTATCAATTTCAGCCAAACTTAGGCTAAATGAGTTTCAGAGTATCTAGTATAAATTTTATATTTCATTTCCTTGTATGTCAAGAAACATAGCTCCTATGGCTAAAATAGAACATAGGAGAAAATGTTTTTTTTTGCTTTTGAAGAAAAAAGGATGATTCAAAGAACATTTAAATAAATTGAAAAGCCAAAATAATCATTGATGAGAGATTTAACCAAAAAATTAAGGTGAGCGATTCAGGCTCTTGAGAGCCTCTTGTTTATTAAGTTTTCAACATAATACCATTTTTCTTTTTTTACAGATATTTAATGAAATGTTACAGTCGTGCTAAACAGGGACAAAAGCTGCCAGGTTTTGTCCAATATATAGGTCAAAATTTGAACAAGAAGTCATGCATGAGTGAAGAAGTTGCCCTTGGCTGTCTGGTCATGGCCTATGAACATAGAGCTGCTAGGTAGGTTTCTTGTTAATTATGTTAACACATACAATACTAATTTCTTATTATACCCCATAACACAAAATTGCATAGGATGAAAATGTCTTGCTGTTTTTATATGAAACATTTTTTGGGATCGTATAATGGTATGTCGTTGTCGTCGTAATACACATTTGGTTTCCCGACAATTACTTTAGTTGAAGCAAATGAATCTCTATGGAATTTGTTTAAAAATGTGCAATACCACTCAAGGAGGGTGGGCATTGATTTTGGTGATGATGGTCCCAACCATTTAGGAATTAGGGGCCCAAAAGTGGCCAGATCAAGCATTTTTCTAGATTCAGGATTATCACTTGTGTGTAAGTTTTTCGGTTGCTCTGAAATTGTACCATAATGTTTAAGGTTTTAAAGTAGAAGGTTGGGTTTCATTTTGGGGGTTATGGTGCCAGCAGTTAAGAAAAAAAATTTGTAAGATCTTTGACCATTTATTTTTTGTCAGAAACCTGTTTTATGTCAAAAACTTGATCACAATCCAAATTCAGACAGTATCAAGCTATAAATTAGTTGCCCCTTTTGTCAGAATGGGAACATGAAGTCCAATGCCTTGTGTGGAGATAGAACCATTTGGAAACTTTCAGGTTTATGTAGGTCGCCTCTTGCAAAATTCTTGTTCCTATCCAATAAACCTTTCTTTTCCAGCATTCCCCATCCTGATTGACACATATTTAAACATCTATCAATTGATGAATTTGTGATTTGTTCTCGTCTTGAGCATGCATGAACTATTTACCTCTGGAAGTTAAGCAAACAACAATCAATCAATTAATCAACTAAATCTATTATATCGTGTTTATGATTAATATGATTTATGTTTAGGTTGGTTGAAGCAGCATCAATGATTGAATCTATTATATCGTGTTTATGATTGATATGATTTATGTTTAGATTGGTTGAAGCAGCAGCAATGATTGAATCTATTATATCGTGTTTATGATTGATATGATTTATGTTTAGGATGGTTTAAGCAGCAGCAATGATTTAATCTATTATATCGTGTTTATGATTGATATGATTTATGTTTTAGGTTGGTTGAAGCAGCAGCAATGAGAATGCAGTCACTTATACAGGGAGGGAAAAAACAACACGAAGCTTGGAATGGAAGTTCTGTACAACTGCTTTGGGCAGCAAAGGTAACGAGAGTAAAGGGACTGAGGCAAGAGGCATGAATGAAGGATCCTCACATGAGTGCTGTCTACAAACTTATTTTCACAATAATTTTTCTTTGAGGCGATATAGTTTTGCAATTTTAAAATCAGCTTGATGTAATAATATTAGAAAAGATCCAACTATTAGCAACATTTTATATTCAATTTATTTTTAAATAAATTACACCTTAAAATAGGATTCTTTAGAGTATAACTTGCAAACATCTATCTTTTTTTCACTGATGTATAATTATATTTTGTTTACAGGCCCATTGTCATCTGTTCTGTGTAAAGAACTTTGTAGACGCCATTCAGGCAAAATCTTTATCCTCCAAAACAGCCACAGTGATGAAGTCTGTCTGTCAGTTATATGGTGTTCATGGTATACTGGAAAATCTGGGGGAATTTATGCAGGTAAGGGGACATCTCAAAACATAACAAGTAAGCTTTTGAGGTTGTGCATGTATTGGATCATCTCAAAATACAATATGGAAGCTTTTGAGTGATGTATGTATGTAGTGATATACAGAATAAGATACAAGTCCAGTAAAATGACCAATACTGATTCATTTAGATTGCTGTTCTCTGAAGGTATCATTGCCACTAAAATTATTGATTGATTAACCTTTGGGGTTTAACTTCACTTCCAACATAAATTGCCATATTTGGTCGCATGTTTTTTTAGTGGAGGAAGCTGGATTGTCAGGAGAGAACCACACTCATTCACAATCTTGGGTAGAATCACAAATCCTTGTCAATTACATTTGAAGTTGAAGGCATCTGATACATGTGGTATTTTTAACTAGTTTGATCAGACAGCCACTGAGGTCACTACTGGAAATAATACTTAGGGATTGTCGACATAATTTTTCATTTACACATTCCTCTCATTTAGTTAAAAGGTAATGTGGTAAATTAGTGCAGGTGTTGATTTTTTTTATATAAATGATCTTTTCTCTGTTTTATAATAGGAATAAAAAAACATATTGTATGTATTATGATCTATAACCAATTGATGTTTATTTTTTAGGATGGATTTTTCTCTGGAGAGCAAGTTGGCTACCTTCAGAAGAAGATGTTGGCCCTGTTTGAGGACATCAGACCAAATGCTGTGGCCCTGGTTGATGCATTTGATTATCCAGACATGGTATTGGGTAGCTGCCTAGGAAGATATGACGGCCAAGTTTATCAAGCTTTGTATGACTATGCTAAGTCTGCTCCTATGAATCATACAGAAGTAAGTATTACATCTTCCACAGAAAAATCTGTAAACCGAAGAAAAGAAACCTTGCAAAGTACTCCAAATTATTTTTATAGAAAAAACCCTCTTGTCAGAGGTGATATTGGTCAAGGAAAAAAATCTCTGGTGAGAACACATCATTTGAAAAGATTTAAAAGTGGGAAAGCCTTTTTTCTCTCAGATCCCATGCATACACAATAAAGACAATCACCGTAACAAATTTCCAAAAAGTCAAACATTTTTTGTTTTGCCCTACACTATCAGATGATACTATATAAATAACACATAGCTGAGAGGGTGATAGAGCAGATTGCTACCCCGAGAAAACATTGTCAACCGCGGCGAAGCCAAAGTTGACAATGCCTTTTCGAGGGGTTCCAATCTGCTCTATCACCCTCAGAGCTATGTGTTATTTAATTTATTATACTGAATGTCCTATCATTATTGGCTTTTACAGATGACTTTTATTTTAAAAGTATTTTCTATGAAGTCACATTCATAACAACGTTACGAGCATTAGAAAAAAAAAAGAAAAAGTCGAGCAAGATGTTTTTTTATTATATTTATTTTAACAGTCGATAATAAAATCTGAGCCAAAAGGTAGAACTTAAGCATTGTATTTAATTCCTTAATGTAAATTCAATTCATTGTTCTTTGAATTATCGATTTCTGATTGGTCTAGACGAGAGGGTAACATTTAAAAAAAATTGTCACCCCCTCAGCCATGTGATAGAGTAAATTGATACCCTCGTCTTAGCCAATCAAAATATGGTATTTCAACGTGAAGTATAATAAAAATGCATGTAACTTCAACTTACTGTAGTGCTGGTGTGTGACAGTATCTCATTTATCCTAATATAATTTTATGATTTTGATAACATGAGCAACGCATTGGGTGCCACATATAGAGCAGGATTTGCTGACCCTCCTGATATCACCCAAGTTTTTGGTAGGGTTTGTGTTGCTAAGTCTTTAGTTTTATATGGTGTGTCTTTAACACTCATGTGTACTTTTTTTTCTTTTTTGGCCATGGTATTGTCACATACATATTTACACAGCTTGGATCCAAAAATCACATTTAATAATAATCAATTGCAAATAATCTTCAAATGGAGGTTTACTTTCAAGCAGAAAAAATAGCCTGATCGACATTTTTTTAACAAAGATCAAAAACAAAACTGCTGTCAACAACTACTGTTCAATTGAAAGCAGTTTCAAGGTATCCTAACGGCGAAATGTTTGAAAAATGATGAAATAATGCAGTTTTTTAAAACCTATTCAACGTACTGAGAAGAACAGGTAAAGAACTGCTTAAAATATGAATAAGGGCAAAAAAAAAACCCAGCTATTAATAGCAGTTCAAATTGACAAGGTAAAAGACATGTTTAAAATCAATAAGACAATAGATATAAGAAGATGTTGTATGAGTACCAATGAGACAACTCTCCATCCATGTCACAATTTGTAAAAGTAAACCATAATAGGTCAAAGCTCCAACAAGGACCCTGGGTTCAAAGGGAATGTATTATTAATCCACTATTGTCCTAAATGTTGATGTATTTATCAAGCTCCTCTCTCATTGTAGATACACAGTACATATTATAAACATCTGAAACCACTGATTAATCCGGAGACAACCTCTGATGCAATGCAGTTTGCTAAACTATAAATAGACATGATGAAATGTACCACAAAGCTTTATTGGTGCTATATATTGTCTTAACCAGATAGAACTTAAATGGACCAATGTGATTGTGTTTTTACCAAAGTGTTAGTTGTGTGTAAAATAATTATGCACATCTTTTTTAACATATTAACTGTGATTATTTTATTCATTAAACTGTGCTTTGAATATACCAATCAACCAATCACTTATATAAAAAATAATGAGAAAGATAAATGTTTTACCAGTATGCTTGTATCCCTGAAGTTGCTGAACATGGTATCCAACAGACTGTTTAGAACAAAACTGTCTTTTAAATTTTTTTTTAAATTATTTTGTATATTATTAAAAAATGGCTATTTAGAAAGAATAAATTATATCTGAGTAGATTCCTGGCAAACTATCAATTATTCTAAGATGTAGACCTTATCTGCTTTAAGATACTGTAATTGTACTTATTTTTCGCGGTGTATTTATTTTCACGAAATTTTGCGGTTGGTTTATTTTTGCGAAAATAAATACACGCCAATCTGAATCAAACCTTTCAACTGAATAGCAATAATTATAAAACCCTGAAAATAAATACCCAGGAACATGTTTGAAACATACAATTCGTGAAAAAAAAGTACCCGCGAAAAAAAGAACAAGTACTATACAGTAATAGACTGTAAATATTGAAAATCAAAGTAATAACTGAATAAATGATAAATGTGATAAATATATATATGCCAAGATGATCAAGATTATTGACTATATATAACCAATGCAATAATTAATGTTGATTTTCAAATTTATTTTGAAATTCTCAAATTATAGATAATTTAAGAAAGTATATGCATCTGCTTTAAACTGCTTTAATTATTTTGAACAAAGAAAATAAAAGAGAAGTATTTAATTTATGAGACATTGAAAATATGTGAAAGGAGATTTAGTTTTATTTTTCTGAATTGCTGTTATACCAAATCAATGTGAATATTGTAGTATGGCTTCAGTTGAATGTAAAAAAAAATGGCTGTGTTGTAAATGTTTGTATCTATAATTCAAAATAAACTTTTCACCAGTGAAGTAGACATAAACTGGATTTATGTTATGTTTGTGTAACTTCTGCTTTATCTTACATGTTCTTTTTTATATTTATGAAAGTCTAGACTTTATGTGATTTTAATGTATTTTAATTCATTAATGATATATGTTTATATAATACTTAATGCCTACAATTGTTGATAATTCTTGTTATTTATATAATAAATAGAACAAAATAGTTTTGTTTTTCTATAATTTGTTATGGTCATTGAACAAAGCTATCAAGTTAAAATTTATCCTAATATTTTGTATGGCAATGGATCTTATTTCCGAAATTGAAATACAGTGAAACATGACTAAACTGAATTCTGTATAAACTGAAAACCTGTATAAAACAAATATGTTTGTAGCACTGTCATATCAATTTATGTTTGTTGTGAACCTGATAAAACCGAACATCGGCCAAAACAGAACAAAGTCTTAAGTCCCGAAGAGGTTCAGCTTAAACAGGTTTCACTGTAGATCATACACTGACTCCCTATTCTACCATTCACAAAATCATATACTGCAACAACCTTAATGGGCCATTAGTCTGCTCAATGGTATTTCCATTATAACAAAATAGTTCATAGCCCCCCCCCCCTTTATACACTTAACTGATATTTAAGATGACAATCGTAAATATGAATTAACATTAAACATAAGTGTAAATGTCAATTTAACATAACCTGACAACTCCTTAAGTTTGATATAAGGATATTTGGTATGAGTGGCAATGAGACAACTCTCAATCCAAGTCACACTTCTAAAAAAGAAAACCATTATCATTATTATATGTCAAAGTGTGGCCACAATACAGACCCTTGGTTACCACCGAACAGCAAGCTATAACGGACCTGAAATGGCTAGTGTAATATCATTCAAACACGAAAACCAATGGTCGAATTTATATAAAACACCAGAAACAAGAAACACTTAAGAGCCCCAACAACAAATGACACCCCATACATGTCATATCCATAATCAAATTCTTCTAAGATTTTAAAATTTCAAAAATAGATCAATGAAGAATTTAAAATATTTATCTGTCCACTTAATTCATACTGTTTAATATTTTGTGCCTGTATCAAGTCAGGAATATGAATTGTTTTCCATTGGGTTAATATATTTATGCTTTTGTTTTTGCCATTTAATAAAGAAGTATGTGAAATTTTCTTTGTTTCGGTATTTTTGTTGTTGTTTTTGTTAAATTCATGGTATTGTCTGTTTTAAGGTAGCACAATACAAAGATTTTATAACTCCAACTCCCAAGTTTTAAAATGCTATAATGCTATATCTTTCTTAATAATGCTTGAAAATTTATAAAAGTGGTAGTTTTGGATAGCTAACAGAAAACTCTTTCAAATTAATGCAATGTTAGTATTATGCAACAATTATGTAACCAATTATAATGTTAACTGTGTCTAAAATATTTTTCACCATATTTCCACTTTTAAAATGAAATTAGCTTCTGCATAGATATCCCTAGAAGGTTTATTTTATTATATGTTGTTCTATGGCCATTATCTACAAAAGGGTGTCTCAGATTTTAGACAGAATGTCTAGAACAAATTTTACACCTAATTAAACATTATCTTCTTTTATGTGGTTAGGATTTTTACACTAATTAGAGATTTATGAGAGTATGGAATAACATAGCGACAATCTGAGACACCCTTTTGAAGCCCATGATGTGTTGATTAAGATTTCGTTTAAAATTTTCTGTATACTATAGTTAAAGAGATGATAGAGCTAAATTCATTCAAGTGAACTTACCCAGATTTTGCCACTAATTACATAATTATTGATTACATAATGATAGCATAATAAAAATATTACATTCATTTAAAAGATTAATCTTTTATCTTTCTAAGAATACTTCTTTTATTATTTTCTACAGCATTTCAAAGGTTAGTGATTGGAAGTGAAAAAAACTTTGTATTGTGCTACCTTAATTGTTCCCTTTCAGCTTCGTCCTAAATTCTTTATAACAGCGAACAATATTTTTGAAGAACATGACATTCCAGGCATGTCAGTGAAAGTACTCAATGTGTTTCATGTAAAGAACTGAATAACATAAAACAGGTATGAGCATCACATTACTAAAAATAAAACAGTTTTGGGGAAAAGTGATTCAAATAACCACATGCACCAAAGATTAATCCTTTGTTCTTACTGGTGGATAAGAAAATTATACTGTCACCAACACACTACAACACAATTGACAAAATAACCCAGCTCAAACACGAAAACAATACAAAAAAAATTAACACATCACAAAAACGAAATCTATTTATGTAACAAGACATAACAAAGCAAAAAGAAATACGAAGCACTTAGTACATGACTACATCTTTGTCATAAATCAAACCACACACATGATAAAAAACAAGTTTCATAAAAGAGAGAATCACAATATAATACAATAAAAAAAGAGACAAATGAACTAGCTATTCACAACGAAATAAGCACAAACGCATGCAGTAATTTACGGTACAAAAATTATACCACATCACACCGACATTAGCACACACCATAGAACAAAACAGACACAAAATAGAAACAATAAAAAAAGAATCAATTAGACCATTACAAACATAACCGTTACGATTGTTTTTGTACCGGACAAATAAGTTGACTCAATGAATATGAAACAATGGGAAATATCAGACAATCTAGTAAAAGCGGAACTAAAGATACAAGAGGGACAGTCAATCTCATAAATAGAAAATAAACAATGCCATGGCTAAAACTGAAAAACACTAACAGACACACAATAGTACACATGACACAACATAGAAAACTAAAGCGCAAGCAACACGAATCCCACCAAAATCTAGGGGTGATCTCAGGTGCTCTGGAAAGGTAGGTAGATCCTGCTCCACATGTGGCACCCGTCGTGTTCCTCATGTTATAACAAATCCGATAAATAGTCTAATTTGGTAGGTCACATTAATGAGAGGGAAGGGGATTGTAGTTACGATGCTAGGAACATATCCGATATCATTTCTGAAACGGTTATTCCATAACGGTCAACCAACTCGTGATGGCGTCTGTAAAATTTATGAAGGGATGACATTTGTTCATTACAAAATGTGAAACAATAAATATAAAAAAGAGTGGCATTATTGCCAATTGATATATAGTCCATCAGCTGGTAGGGCAAAATTTCAATTCTGTGTTACACCCCAGGGTACCGCAATTTTTTGGTATAAATTAAAAGAGTAATATATGAAGAATATTTTAAGAGGTGTTAGACTTTTGAAAAAGTGTCAAAAAGGGGTTAAAAGGGGACTTATTTAAGGGTATATCAAAAATTTTGTTTTGCACATATTTACAGAAAAATGTAAAAATAACCAATAATTAAGTACTATTCTTTTTTATTGAATGAAACAAATCATATCTGATTAAAACGCAGGCTTATTTTCGATTAATTTTTAAATCGTAGAGGACCAAAAAAAAGGGGGAGGGTAATTTCCAAATTCATGATTTTGAATGAAAAAAAGCAAAAGTACTAATTTTCTTGATAAATGGTATATTTTTTATATTGAAACATAGAGCATAATGTAACTACAATGTAAAGTCTGTTGAAAAAAAACCATTTAAAGGTAAGAAACAAAAACATAGAATCAACGACAGACACAAACATAGGCAACTAGAAATGCACGATTCTGCCACAAATTTATACATCATATTCATGAAATAACTTACATATTAAAACACACAAAAATGTCAGGGTTTCAAGATCTCTATCTTTTTAATTTTTTTTAACAACCGAATCACTACATTTTAGGTCACGCAGAAGGTCAATCCATAGAATCATCATTAGTTTGGTCACCTGAATGTACCGAATTATCATTATCATCATTTCAATCATATTCGTCGTCATCGTCAGCAATATCAACGTTTTGATAATCCTTATATCTACAAGCTTTCGAGCATTTACATAAAGGTATCTGTTTAGGATAAACCTTGTTGAACACATGAACATCTGTTGTTGGCACAACCAGCTTTAAATGAACAGCATTTCAGAATTATTAAAGCATCTAACGCTGGTGGTTGGTCTAGCCAATTGATACTGATCAAATCGTTTTAAACAATCCAACTATAGTTGTTTAGCAACAGACCAGTGTTGTGTTCAAGAGCAGATTTCCAAATCTTCGTCTGAAAGTTGGATGGTTTAATGTGCTTTAACATTGTATCTTTTGTTTGGGGCAGTAGATGACAATAAATCTTTTTTTTTTGTTGCATTTCAAAACGTTCTGATCTTTATTCATCGGTATTTTTGATTTCGTAGCCATATACAGAACACGAAAACCTCTCGAGTGCTTTGCCAACTCTTCTTCAACCTCTTCAAAGGTTTCACAACGATGAAATAGACCTTCCGAAAACACATAACGTGTCAAAAAGCCGAATACTTTGCTGTTTTTCCTTTACCAGACAAAACACTTACTGAATCACAACCTGTACTGCCGTGAAATCCTGGCAGTTTTCTAAAAACATTCTCACCAATCTAACAATGTTAGAATTGATATGCAACTGTTAAAATAGTAAGCCAATACTTCCACATCAATGTCAGAAGGTTTTATAACAATGAAGTCGTAACTTTTGTCAGCTGCATATTTTTGCATTAAGAAACATTTTGTAATCGGCTTCTTCCTGTTTGATTATAAGATAAAACCATTCTACGCTATTTCATTTCCAACATTTATTTTGAGGCACATACTCCCATGTGATACAAATAAATCAATACATTCAAGTGTAAATCTATAGGATTATTTTCTCTTTTTCGAACCAAAGAATTCAACAAGTGCAACTTTGTTTTCCCCAACTAACAAACATTTCTTCAATTCCCAAGAACACGATTGTGATGGTCTAGAACTTATCGTAATGATCTGCCCTCCCAAGGACCTGCTGTTTTAATTTTTTTATGGATATTGTGGGATACTAATCAGTGACAAAATCAATGCGGGACCTCTTTTCAAAACTAAAATGATAATTTTTAAAATAACAATTGCCAAATAAAAAAAGTGCTTGGTGTCCTAGTAATGGGTTGAATAACTGCCATGTCGTCAAATATCCACATGCTTTCCGAAGGAATTACCATTTTCTAAAAGACTATCCAGGACAGATTTTAATTTTCATTACATGTGTACCATCAAAGTTTGCAAGATACATTGGAAGAGGACCTAATTCAAACTGGAGAGCCTTTTGCGCAACCAACTATCTTGTCTGGGCTATGACAAGCAGGCGACATTTGTTTCATCTGCTGTCAATGTTTTGTTGTTCTTATCAGCCAATAACTGCTTGTCTTTTATTTCCTTTTTTAAAAATGTAAGCAATGATTATCTTTTAATTGTTTTGAAGATATCGGTTGACCTTTGTATAAGCCGTTCATTAATGAAAAGTTTTGAAGCAAATTTTCTTTTTTCATACGCGTTTAGAAGGTTGCACATTAATTTCGAAGAAGCAACAGAAGCCGAAAACAAGCTATATAACTGCTCAGATTTGGCCAGCTTTGCAGTGTCTGAAACAATTTCATAACATCAGTCTTGTCTCGCTTCATTCGAGTTTTTTAAAGTTCTTTTTGTGCGGATGTTTCAGGGTTACCCATTCCTACCAAATCTCGAATTTTAAGGATATTGAAGCTCTTTCCACTGCTGGTGGACGTTTCGTCCCCGAGGGTATTACTCAATTTCTTTCACTTGACTGGGCGGAGTTTAACCGTTTCGTTCATAATAAACCATTCCATCTATAGCTAGGTGTTTTAGGATAAACTCATCAATGATGTATCCAGTTGTTCTTTTGTTAATTCCTTAGATGGCACTGATAGGTGATTAGAAATCAGTGATAATTATAACGGCAATCATCCTAATCACACACATCTTCAAATAGACTGTCCTTATGCAAATTAAAACGTAAGCTCCGCCCGATCAGTTGAAATGACATTGGTAATATCACCAGTTTAGTAGTCAACAATCTGTGTTGACATGAATATCAATAATGTGGTCATTTATTTAAATTTCCTGTTTAAAAAACTTTGATTTGTTCGAAAAACTCGGAATATTCTTATCCCAGACATAGACTACCTAAGTCGTATTTGGCACAACTTTTTGGAATTTTGGATTCTCAATGCTCTTCAACTTTGTACTTGTTTGGCTTCACAAATATTTTGATATGAGCGTCACTGATAAGTCTTATGTAGACGAAACGCGCGTCTGGCATACTAAATTATAATTTTGGTACCTTTGATAACAATTTTATGTACATTTAACAACCAACGCTTATCAGAATCTTTATTAAAACTGAAAACAACAAAGCCATTTTTTTTGTATCCCTTAGAAACCTAAAAACGTAAAAAGTATAAACAATTCTCATAACTGACTATTTGACGTTCATTCAAAGCGATGTTTGTCGATTGAATGACTTAATAATCTTAAGTCAATCACTACATAGCTAAAACACAAAAAATCAAGCACACTTTATTGGGTTCGATAGAGTGCACCTTTTCTGAACGCTAAAAAAACCACCTTAGTTTGTACTTTTTCAGTAATATTTTGTTACACATTCACTTTATAAAATAGTAAGTCCCACCAAAACATCATAAATCGACATTTAAATGTGTGTTTTCAGTTGCAAATTGATAATGCTTATGTGTGAATGCATTGTACATGTTGTATACTGAATCAAAGACGGTAATTTGATGATTTCCGTAATTTAACGAGTATTTGCACGTACATATATTTTATCAAATATTTCATATTTTAGACGATATATAAATACTGCAAATGCTTAAAACATTGTATAATGATTAATTCTAAAGTTTAATTAACTAAAAAGGGTAAATGAAAACGAATTTCTTTATGAAAGGAAAAAATATGCCTTAATTTTAACCCAAAAAATCGGATTGTTTGTAATGTAAAAAATCTTTTTTTTAAAACAAAAAATCTTCAAAGTAACATTAAATATGATAGTTTTGTATCTGTTTTAGTTGTTTACACCTAAACTTAATTTTTCTTTAGTCGCTTTATATCAAAAATTTTAATTAAAAATTACTTAGTCGTGATTGTTAAATGAGGGGACCATTGAAAGGGACGTTTTTAAACCTCTTTTGGACACTTTTTTTTTAGTCTAACACCTTGTATTTTATCAATAAGATAATGAAGTTGAATTCTATCAAAAAAAATCGCGGTACCCTGGGGTGTAACACAAACTTCTTAACTAGAGGGCTTTTGGGAACTAGCTGATGGACTAATAACGCTAAACAAAAGACCAAATGACACAGCAATCAACAACTATTAAATAAAGGTAAAAGAACTCGTGATTGCGACAATTTGTTGTTCATATGAATCACTTCAACTACACCACTCTTTGATATAATTGCTTATAACCCGTGTATATCATTTTTACTGTAAACGAATATTTTGAATACTAAGGATATTCTACCTCAGAATAGATTACCTTAGCTGTATTTGGCAAAACTGTTAGAAATTTTGGGTCCTCAATGCTCTTCATCTTCGTACTTTATTTAGCCTGCAACATTTTTTTATTCGAGGGGAGTCACTGACAAGTCTTTTGTAGACGAAACCAGTTTTTTTTTTATCCTGGTATCTTTGATGAGTTTATTTAAACCATGCGAGGAGTCCTTAACGTTGTTACTACATTCACAAATTGTCATAGGAAGAGGATTGCACTGATTAGCTCTGAGGCCATAGACGTAAAATTAGGTTGCATTGCATGTTTACTATACTATCTTTTTTCTCAGATCCAACTGGAGTTTCATTATTGTACATATATAAGAAGAACCCAACCTATATATTATAATTCAGGTGATTCAAGGAAAACATTTAAATGAAAATTCGAAGTACCGTTACCATATCTCCTTATTATAACATTTACTTAAGTACGAAGTTGATGAGCATTTAGGATCATTTAAGAGCTAAAAGTTTTGCCAAATTTGCTTAATTGTTTTATTTACAACCACTGGGTCTATGCCACTGCTGGTGTAGTTTTTATTCCCCGAGGGTATCACCATCCAAGGAGTCAGCACTACTGTGATGACATGAATTATTAATTATAAATTAGCTTTTTACAAAACTGCATTTTTGAAATACTGAGGCTTTTCGTCCTCAGAAATCGATTACCTTAGCTGTATTTGGCTCTTCAACTACGTTCTTTGTTTGACCTTTAACATGTTTCGATTCGAGTGTCATTGATAAGTCTTTTGTATCTAGCGCAAGTATATAATTTTAATCCATCTATCTATGATGAGTTTATTTATTCATTAAAACAACTACTACTAATCGTGTAATGTGCTAGAAGAAAAATAGATAACATTCAACAAACTCTTACATGTGACTTCTGGGAAATGTATAATTTATGAAAATAATAATTGAGGAGGGTTTCGAAAGATTTTTTTCAGTAAAGTTGTGTTTCAATTTCCTTTAAGACAAACGTATACAAGTGTTTATATTTTAATCTACAAAATCAGCTAAAATGCATAAATATCCGAAAATATGTTTTGATGATGAAAAACACGAGAACTCAATTTATCTGCGTATGTACCAGTTTTTCATATCTACGATTGTTTACATTTGACATTAGACGAGTGTGGAGTCGTCTAATTTGTAATGCATGAACGTATAGAATGTTGCATTGTCTTTCATTGTTGTAGCATACATATCGCTTATAACTTTTTGTGTATATTTTGTAACAACCATGCCATTTAAAGCTTTCTTCACCATGCATAACAATGTTTTTTTTATTGGTATAGGCCGTACGGTAACAACCAATAATAATTAATGTGCTGTCTTCTATAGATAGTTGTTTAATTGTTGGAGGTCATTGATTAGTTTACTATAATGTGAAAAAGTAACATGTCTGACATAAAAGAAAGCTATTTGCAAATGACTTTCAAAACAAAAAGAACTACTAAATGCTTTTGACATATAATATGACCATTGAAAAATGTATTAACTCATGGAAATTCCACTCACATCAATTTCAACGAAATTTATTTCATTTGAATCTTACGTGAAAATCACGTAAATTTCACCTAAACGTGCTTATATGGAAAGTTGACGTTACAACTAAAAAAATAAAAGTAATAAAAATTACACGTTGATTTTTAAATTTATTGAAATCTTGACGTGACGTGACTTTTATGTGAATCTTGAGTTAACTTTAATACTTGAGTAAGGTTTTGAATAAAGATTCATTAACATTATATTTCGATGTCTTTTTATCTATATTGATACAAGTGTTTTAAACAATTTGTTAGGCGACCACCCATCCTTGATATAGTACGAACGACATCAGATATCATCAGTACAATAATTCATAGTATTTTCATCGGGAAGGTTTTTTTCCATTTGTTTCAGTTTCCATAAACACCTACGTTTAATCAGTCCAATAAAAGTGTGAAACAACGACTGTACATCAAGCGGCCCTGTGCTAAAAGGTAAGATATTATTTTTGAAAGAATATTCATAGATTTAAGTAAAACCTGCAACGTGTGTTTTTATACGAACAAAATCAGAAAGCCCCAAGTAATTACAATGTTCGATCAGTACAATTTGCTCTTTTTTTCCAGTTTCCCTAAGCTTCAAAGTTCAATCCGTCAATTATTATGTGAGGCAACATGCCGTGTGATGAAAGTAAGATATATATCTTTGATAGTACATTCAAAGTAGTATGTTTACACATTCGACGCAACTAAGTCGATATATTTGAACTTCAAGGGATTCCCTAGTATATGTTGTTACCTTGATTCGTTATGAGACTTAAACATCGACATCCTTCAATAACCATAATATAACAGACAAAAAGTAGATGTTCTAATTAACAATACAGGTATTGCAACAGTAAACACAAGTTTATACTTTGACACACCTCGTGTCCATGTTTTTGAACTTCAAGGAATCTCCTCAGTATTTATTGTTACCTTGATTCTTTTCGAGACTTAAACATCAATATCCGCCAATAATCATGAAATATCAAACAAGAAATAGATGTTCCTGTTATCATCTAATTAACAATACAGGTATTGCAACATTAATGTTTACGTACCAATCGCACTTGGTTTGAAGACAAAAGGTATTTGTTATCAGCGTTTCTGTCTTTTATTCCTTCAATTTGGTGCTGTTGCTTAGACACGTTTGTAAACATTTGTTTTTCATACATTTATAAAATTTAGTTCGTCCACTATGAATAAAGTCTACTGATTCAAGATGAAACCACGTGCTTGTTCGAACCCGTCATATACAAATCGTTATAAAGTTAAAACATAAATTATCTCAAGTAAAAGCAGTGGTCAGAAAATTCTTAAAAAATGCCAAACGAACGTCTGAGAGATAGGTTAAACACGATTGAATAGAACAAAGATAATCAATCAAAACTTTTGTACAATTTAATAAATAGGGACACACATATATATCAGCAGCTGACTTTTAACCTGGGACATCAGTGGAATATTACAGGTACATCAAGAAAAACGTGATTTCTTGAATTAACAAATGTAAAAAGCATATTTTTTTAATAAATGTATAATTCTATTGAAAAAATAAAAGAAATAATAATAATACAAAGAGAAATACTAAAATGTATTTGACCTGTTGTCATGCTACTACTGTAAAAATGTATGAATTCAGTATTGAACAATTTCCAAATTATTCACTTTTTATTTCCTTGTGATCATTATCATCATTAAACACTTTATCTAAGTGACCGCCCATCCTTGGTTGTGTACTAACAAAATCAGATAGTGTCAGTACAAGTATTTATAATGGTTCATCAGGAATTTTCTGTGTATCTGCTTGTTTCAGTTTCTCTTAACTCCAACGTTTAATCATGCAAGTAATAGTGTGAGACAACAAGTGCACCTCAAGCGGCCTTGTGATAAAAGGTAAGATATCCATCTTTGATCAAACATTACTAGCAAGAATTGTTAACAAAAACCTGTCGACGCAACTAGTGTTTTCATACGAACAAAATCAGATAACCTCAGTACAAGAAGTTACAATGTTTTTATCAGAAAATGTTGCTCTCTTTTTTCAGTGTCCCTTAACTCCAAGGTTTAATTCGTCAATTTATTGTGAGGCAACACGTAGTGATACAAGATAAGACATTTCGATTTTGATGAAACACTCATAGCAGAGCGTTTACTCCTTTGACACAACTTATATCGATCTTTTTGAACTTCAGGGAATTGCCGCAGTCTATAACAAAACAGGTATTGCAACATTTATCAATATCAACGTATCACTTGCCCATGATTTGAGGACAATACGTTTGTGTTATAAGGTTTCTGTATTTTCTTCATTAAATTTGGTGCTATTACTTAGAAATTAGTGTAGTCCGCTGTTAAAAAGACCAAAGAAAGTTCTTGAACTATGAATAAATATCCGATGTTGAATTAAAACTAAAAAAAAAATGGGTCCGTGCAATTCTTTCTTAAGATGTTTATGTTGTGTTTTGTGTGGTATTGTTTGTCTGTTATTTTTTTTTGGACATGGCGTTGTCATTTTATTTCCGACTAATGCATTTAAATTTTCCTATGGTATCTTTCATCTCTTATACAGGTATCATGAACGGAAACAGCAGAAACCCAAATGATTTTGACGATGACAATCTATTTGGCCTAAAGAAAAAAACATATTGGGAAATATACGGAGTAAAACGTTTTCCATACCGGGGAAAGCGTAAGTTTACAACATTACTCTCCCAATCTTTAGACGGAGGAATGGTAATCTCAAATGACGTGTTTGGACTTACAATCAGTCAGTTTGAACGAATGTATAAAGCTTGTTTAGAAAGGAGAAAAACAAAAGAACAGTGGATAATAAACCTTAGATATCCAGACAAATCATCTAAAGAATACCTGGAATACTTGGAAAATTGTACAGATTGTGGTAAAGGTAATATATTTTTAATATTATTTTATAAAACTCAAGAACATAAAGGGTGTAAATTACGTTCGATGTAAATCTTAAAACAGTCAGATACTATAGTTTTAACCGAAAAATCAAAAACCAACAGTCAACACCAATTCCAAAAGGAGAAACTCCAAACATATAAAACCTTGAATTATAAATTAAGATAACAAACAGGCAACACCAAGTGCAAAAGGAGAAACGACAAACATATAAAACCTTGAATTATAAATTAAGATAACAAACAGGCAACACCAAGTGCAAAAGGAGAAACGACAAACATATAAAACCTTGAGTTATAAATTAAGATAACAAATAGACAGTACCAAGTCGAAAAGGAGAAACCCCAAACATATAAAACCTTGAGTTATAAATTAAGATAACAAACAGGCAATGGTTTAATTTTTGAATTGTTGTTTGGATGGAGAGTTGTCTCATTGGCACTCACACCACATCTTCCTATATCTAAACACCAGGTGCAAAAGGAGAAACGACAAACATATAAAACCTTGAGTTTTAAATTGAAATAACAAACAGACAGTACCAAGTCGAAAAGGAGAAACCACAAACACAGGAACATAAAAAACGCTGACTAATAAATAGAAATGCCAAACAGCCAACTGTTACTACCAGAAATCACCTTTACATTGTAGCTAACAAAAGACACAAATCAATAATAAAATTTAAAAGATTTATTACACAGTTTACAAGAAATATTATACAAATCGAAATGTCAACTTAACTGCCAAAATATATGTCTGATTCTTTTGTCTGATCTTTATCCGGAATTCTTCGCGGGAATCCAAACAGAAAATTATGTCCTATAAATCACAATCTGGTATGCTGTAATTTACGTCATTAAAAGTGTCAATGTAACGACTCAAAGGCACTTCTGAGAGTATTGATGTCTGATCTGTAATTTTGAGAGCTGTATATATAGTTGCCAAGGTATATTCTAGACCACTTTATAAAGGAAACTCCTAGAAAACTTCAGAACAAATTGCATCTAGAACTATGTAGAAGTTAAAATTACGCATCGTCCATTATAATCATTCTTGAATCATAATGTTATGTAAGTCAAATAAAAAGTTTTGATCATTCCATCGGTATTGATGATTTTTCCAGTGATTTCTAAATTGAACAGTTGTAAACAACTATACGTACATATTATACATGTTATAAGGCCACACCTTACGCATTAGGCCAAGATAAGATAAATATAAAAATTACAATACCAAAATACCGCTCTCCTTAAAAAAGATTGAGTGTAACAAGAACTTTTCATGAACATATATATATTCAAAATTACATAGTATGTATACAGTGTTTTAATTAGATCTAGATAAAGCATCTGCTATTTTATGATATTTACCGTTAACATGTTTTACAAAAACATCCTATTTCTGTATCCAAATAAATTTAGAATATTTCCGTAAAAGATGAGTCAATCCGGAGCACCTGAGATCAACCCTAGTTTTTGGTGGGGTTCGTGTTGTTTATTCTTTAGTTTTCTATGTTGTTTCATGTGTACTATTGTTTTTCTGTTTGTCGTTTTCATTTTTAACCATGGCTTTGTCAGTTTGTTTTAGATTTATGACTTTGACTGTCCCTTTGGTATCTTTCGTCCCTCTTTTAAACAACTGTAGCAAAATTTAAACAAAACAATATTATTATTGTTAAATTGGTTGTAAATTGGAGTTACAAATACAACGTTGGACGTCCATTATTACTACAAAACACTGAAAATTGACGCTATGATAAGAACGAGATAATTTTCTATGTTCGAACGTTATTTGATGGTTTTATATTTTTATAGCTCAGTGGCTTTGGATGGAAAATGCACTAGGGGCAAAATACTTATACGAAAACCTAGTTCAAATAGTTGGGACTGAAATAGATATACGGACGAGACAACGACTATTTATAGTAATAGATAAGATCAACAATTCAGGCGGTATTAAATATCGGACACAAATATTCAGTGGAAGTTTGGCAGAAGGACTAGATTTACCAGGTAGTGACATAGACATCATGTACGTCATAAAAAACGTAGAAATTATACAGAATACAAAAAAAGTCAACAACCCAAAACATCGAACATTCTTATATGTAATGGAGACAGATATTCATCATCCTGGATTCACTAGGCTCCGATCGATAGAGCGAAATGATGGAAAATACGTGTATACAACATGTTATGATTGTCCACCCGGTTCGTGTAAGCGATGTTATCTTTCAGTAGAAAACTTTCTTGATCAATTTAGTCGAATTTTTCAAAATGTGCAAACATTTCGACACGGTCCATGTATATCAGACAAAGACCAGACAATTGATTTTGCATTCTGCATACGAAGTAAATATCTGCCTACCAAAGCAAATCAATGGGCATCACGTCATCGGTGGCAATGGCCTCCTAACTTTGTTATTGACAGAATCAGAAATTGTGGATGCTTGTTAGTACCTATAGGACCTAAGACTTTATCGGATAATGAATTCTTATGGAGAATGTCTTTCTCTGAAGCTGAAAAAATCCTTGTACATTCGTTTAATTTCACTCAACTCTTATGTTACGGTCTACTTAAACTAACATTAAAGCGTATAATTAACACAAACGATGAAGTTAAAGATTTATTATGCTCTTATTTTCTAAAAACGGCTTTATTCTGGGTTTCAGAGGAAGTTGATATTGACACATTTCAATTATCTAAAATATATTATTGTTTTTCTCTCTGTCTTCAAAAATTGATATCCTGGGTTAACACATGTTGCTGTTTGAACTACTTTATTCCTGAACAGAACATGTTCCTAGGTAAGATAGACCAGAGTAACAATAAGATACTACTAGGTGTACTTGAGGGTATTCAGCGTAGTGGGATCTCTGAACTTATAAATAATTTATTTCCTCGTGAGAATAAAAATCTCCATTCATCAGTTACAAAGAGTGAATCTTCGTTCACTATGCTGGACTTTGTTCTTTACAGGAACACAGTTTTAACGAATGACAGGATACACAGAGACATGTCGAGTTATTATAAAGCACTTTCGTGTATTCAATACTTACTAAAGTACGAATCGTCTACGTTTATTATTGATGCATGTAAATTGTATATTGGTATTATCAGAAAAGAAATAGTACAACTACTACCACTACCAAATACAATAGGCAACGTGTACAACATACGCAAATGTTATCAGACACATTTCCAACACATAATCAAGACAGATGCTATGTCAGGTTGGTCGTTATACGCGTCGTTTTATTATGTAACAGGACAGTTCAATGTTACACTCAGAATAACGGATTATGTTTTATCAAAATGTATACATTGTTTTATGTTTACAGACTCTTATGGCAACAGTGAACTATTTAAAAATGATTATAGACATAATGTACATTCTTCAATGACATTGCAAAACAGGGTGACAATAGCCACTGTTCAGCATGTTCATTACGGACAACACTCATCATTGATACCAAAAGAACTACAGCTTGAGGTAGAATTCGGAAGGATGAACATTCTACCGAACGTAATGTCTCGCTGTCTTAGATTTCTATGTTTTTATCATCTAGGTGAAATTTCCAATAGACGACAGGCGTTAAGTGATTTGTATTCAACAGTAAAAGAAAATGCTGTTCAATCACTGAACACAAAGTCTAATGAATTAACAATACTTGGAGTATGTTTTGCCTTATCCGATGATAAAGACATGGCCTTTCAGTGTTATGAAGAAGCTTTGCAATGTGAAATGTATGTATGTCCTTCAGCAGAAATAAGAAGATCAAACCTACTTGAAATCTAAAAAAACCTTTAGCCTCAGCAGTAAATGGGGAATGCTATGATGTATTACGGTCGTCTGTCGCCACATGGGTATCTTGTCCTGTATAATAAAATTAGTAATGTCTTATTTATCACGGATACAAGGACATCGTTTTAATTAATTAATTAATATGCAGACATCTTATACGTTCACATCCATTCGTTTATAACAATATTCTATACAGAGCACTCAATTTTCGGCATTCACATCAAAAGATACCAAACCTTCAAACAGATTTATGCTGAATTGAAATAGTTACGATACTGTTTTCATGCCATTAAAGATGGCATATTTTAGTAGTATTATTGTTGTCGAAAATTGAAACATTAGCGATCGGTGTCTATAACAGAAATTATTTGATGGCATTCAAGACAAACCATTTGTACTCGGGTTGAGAACAGAAATTATAGAAATCGGGAGTTAAAGACAGACTCTTCGTTTTGATTCACTACAAGGACAAAACATTTATATATTGTTGTAGAGGAAATAAACACAGTCTAAGACAAAGGAAGATGCGTTAAAAGCGAACAAATGAATCAGGAATCGGGAATCAGAATTGAGGACAAACATTTCAGGAATCAGGATTGAAGAAAGACACATTATTTATTTTATATTTGAGTTGAAGACAGAGATTTCATATAATGTGGTTGCGGACATACGCATAGTTTATCGATAATTTGAATGAAATAATAATTAAAAGATAAAGATTATAATGCAAATTTCATGTAACACTTTCTTTTTTTTGGATAACAGAAACCGCCTAATCAACAACTAACATGTCGTTACTAACGGAAACCCTCCTCCATTTTTGATTGATTTGATCTACACTATATTATAAAAATCGAAACACAACCTCGAACTTGCTGTTTTGATGTTAGGTAACGTCATAACATTCGGTTTGTTCGTTTTCATGTGTATGTCGTCACGATTAGCCATGACGTCGTTGCGGCAAAATCATTCATGAAGGTTGTTATCTTAAATTATTCATTTTTGCAAGCTATCAAGTGCTATTTATTTTTGTAATGCATAATAGTCCAAATCGCAACGTGTCACCAGTAACACTGTATTTGCGACCATTTAATTAATAATTGTGGCAACTACCGGGCTACTGTACTTTCATTCAAACAAACATATATACATACGTTATTTATGATGTATACACATTAAATAGGTGACGAGATTGTCTACACAAATTGATAGGCAATAAACAATGAGTCCGAGATTGACAGTGGTCTTTTGTTTAGACTCAGAGGACGACTGGTCGATGTAGTTTAAACAATGTAATACCAGCCTAGTGTTGTGATTTAAAAAAAACCAAACCTGTACGTGGGAGGGAAACTCAACTTCTATCTAGGATTTACAAGGAATATAAATGTTTTTGCCAAATATCAGTGGTCCTCTCCTCGCACTCTAGCATCCTTCATTCAATAAACCTGACCGCCAAGAATATAGAATATGGTTCCGAAAGTGGTCTAAATGCCATTCAATCATTCGATTATTATGAGCATACTGTTTCTTGACAATTAAACAGTGAAGGTACATTTTGATGATTTAACTAATGATATTCTAACTCATAAGTTAGTGACAAACTGAAAAACATCATGAAAAAAACCCAAACTAAATCGACCCAACAACAAACAGCTGTATATATAACACAGCCTAAACAACTACAGACTGAGGAATACTTATTTGATCTTGATGGGTTACAGTGTGAAGTATCCGTTGTGTTACTTCTATACAATAGTAATATCAAATGAGTTGGCAACACTTTTGTTGTGTAACATTTAGTAGGAAATGTTAAATCCACAATCAAATTTAGACGTCAAAGACAAACTATCAAAATTTGTGTCGGAAAAATCCTGGGTCTATGCTGGGAATCGAACTCAGGACCCTTAGCACATAGAACAACAAACCGTTTCCCTACACCAGGACAAATACATACACACTCTCTGATTATCTAATATACTCTACGTACTACTTGGCGCTCATTAAAGTTATACATTCTACATGCTTTTCTTTGTTCTGTGATATTTTGTTGGGGGGAAGCTTAGTTCACAATAAAACTAAAAAAATACATAAAAGGAAAATCTAACTATCAAAATTTGTGTTGTAAAAATCCAGTTTTGATATAGTAATCGAACTCAAGACTTTAAGCATATAAACCCAATGGCCATGACACCATGACGCCAAGGATAAAAATTGCTTGTTAAATTAACAAATTTGAACTTTGTGTTCGGGGCTTATACAGGATATATACTATATTGAATATGTAAAGCACATAGTAATGATTGTGTGGTGTTCTAATTAGATTTTTATGAAGCATTTTTATATTAATTAATCTAGAACAACTGAGATCTAAAATAGTTATCCAAATCAGACTTGTGTCGGTTTAATATTGACATCTGTCCTTTTTACACATAATGTGAAGTTTTGGCATTAGCAGATGTTTTTCTTGACAAAAGTTCCAGATTTTATAAACAACGCAGACATTGAAAACATAAACAGTACAAGACACAACACAACAAAACTTAACAAAAAAGAAAAACGTTCTTTAAAATCAGGAACTCCTGCTATGAGACATTCCAGAAAATTACAGTATTTTGTGCAACATTAATGGAAGATTTCGATAACTTCTTTTTGATTTTGTTGTTGCCTCGTTAAGTTTAAAAGTTATTGTTAATCAATGATATTAAAAGTACATTGGTATATACATTTGCACATTACATATTCATGGAGATAACTTGGCCCTGTATTCTCAGTCGTAATGTTTTATTATTGTCTATTTTTTTCTATTTCAACGCAAATAATTCAACATAGTGTTTACCCATTGTTTACGAAACATATGGATATATGTGGAGGATCCCCTTAAAAAAATGTAACAGCCACACATATGTACATTTGTATAAACATATCAAGGCTGTTATCAAAACGTTGTTTTCACACTGAAAGCAGTACATCGTATCGAAAACATTATGTAAGGCTCAGATCGACGTCCTGTCTCAAATCGACGTCCGTTCCTTAAATCGACGTCCAAATCTGACGTCACAATATAATAACATTTCTTATCGACGGCCAATGATATGTCCCTCTAATTTACGTCCAATTTTTTGCCCCTCTAATCGAAGTCCAATTTTTGGCCTACTAATCGACGACCAATTGTTAGCTTCTCGAAATGAGTTTCCAAGTACACCAATGCGACTTTACAAAGAAACGAGAACAACGTCCGTCAATACCTTACAAAAGGTATAGAAAATTATGAACAGATGTGTATCTCTCAATATTACCATCTAGCATACCACAAAGAAAATTTAACCTTAGGTTTTGGCCATATACGTTGAATTCGGTATATGTAGAACTGGCAACACAAATCATTTCACAACAGACTTATAAATGAGTTCTACAATGTCATGTCGATTTTTATGAAATAAAATGTATTAATAGGAATATAAATTATTGTGAAATAGACCAAAAACTTATGTTTTATGATAAAACCTCCCTTTGTTCGTTTAAAAAGGGGAGACACACTCGTTTTTGTCGATCTCAAACTAATTGACGCAAGATTTTTATATTTTTATTTTCGTACATGGAAATGTGTTTGAATCTAAGACAGCATTGACTGATTTTGTTAATACAGTTATGAAAAGGACTAACGATACTACATTGACCATACCAAAAGACGGACAGAAAGACATGTATGATAGTGTTTATATTCGTCATGTTATAGGATCTAACATTGCCCACATCAAAAGACGGATAGATCCTAACATTGACCACACTAAAAGACGGATAGAAAGACAAACATGATATTTTTGATATCCGTCATCCTGTTGTATGATCAAAACATTGACCACAACAACAGACGGACAGAAAGACAAGCATGATATTGTTTATATTCAGCATCCTGATGAAGGATCCTAACATTGACCACACCAAAATACGGATAGATCCTAACATTAACCACACCAAAAGACTGATAGACAGACAAGCATGATATTGTTGATATCTGACATCCTGTTGTAGGCTACTTACATTGACCACACAAAAGAAGGCAAGGAAGACAAGCATGACATTGTTTTGTCTGTAATTCTGTTGTAGGATCATAATATTGACCCCACAATAAGGATGGACAGAATGGCGAACATGATATTTTTTATATAAGTTATCTTGTTGTAGGATCATAACATTGACAACATAAAAAGACGGACAGAAAGGCAAGCATGATATTGTTTATTTCTGTCATGTTGTAGGCTACTTACATTGACCAAAACAAAAGACAGACAGAAAGACAAGCATTGTTCGGTGTGAGCCAATGCTCCGTGTTGAAGGTCGTACTTTAACCTATAATGGTTTACTTTTTAAATTGTTACTTGGCACTCACACCACATCTTCCTATATATATGATATTGCTTATAGCTGTCATCCTGTTGTAGGGTCCTTTCATTGACCACCATAAGAGACGGACAGAAAGACAAGCATTATATTGTATATATCTGTCATCCTGTTGTAGATTCCTTTCATTGACCACAAGAAAAGACGGACAGAAAGACAAGCATGATATTGTTTATATCTGTCATCCTATTATAGGATCCTAGCATTAACCACAAGAAAAGACGGACAGAAAGACAGGTAGAATATTGCCTATATGGGGCATTCAGTTGTATGATTCTAACATTGACCACACCACAAAACGGACAAAAAGACAAACATGATATTATTTATATCCGTCATCCTGTTGTAAAAGCCTTACATTGAACACACCAAACGACGAACAGCAAGACAAGCATTATATTTTTTATATCCAACATCGTATTGTAGGCTACTGACATAAAGGCAACGTGATATTGTTTTTATCCGTCATCCAGTTGTACTTTCTTATATCAAAGACGGACAGAAAGTTTGTTTGCATTGCGTGTTTTTTTTCTATATGTTTGTTATATTTTCATTGATTGTTTGCATGTCGTTATTTTTCTTTATATGTTTGTTTTATTTTCATTGATTGTTTACATGTCGTTGTTTTTCTTTATATATGTGTTATATTTTCATTGATGGTTTGCACGTCGGTTTTTTTCTTTATATGTTTGTTATATTTTCATTGATTGTTTGCATGTCGTTGTTTTTTTGAATGTTTGTTATATTTTCATTGGTTGTTAATATGTCGTTGTCTTTCCTATTAGATATTATATTTTCATTGATGTAGCACTACTCAATCATTGATGTTTATTTAGTTTTGCTATACACATCTGTTTAATTCATGATTTTTAAATATGACTTGTACTTAGTTTGCCAGTGACATTTTATAGCATGGTTCCCTTATATCAAACGTCCGATATAAAATATTTCTATCATCAGAAAAACTCAACTAAATTTAATGGAAATATTAACACTAGACCACTGGTCAATTCGTTATTAAACTTACAAATACAGTTATTTTTGGAAAAAAGTTTCATCTATATTCTGTTTCGATCTCGTTTAATAAAAGTATGTAGCACTTAGAATAAGTTAATTGTCAGCTTTCTTCATTGGTGAAATGTGCAATCAAAATCATACGTCTGATATAAAACATGCTTATGAGTAGAAAAACTTTACTAAATTAATTGGATACTTTAGCATTAGACCTCTGGTAAATTTTTTGAACCAACTTGAAATAACGTTAGTTTTAGAAAAAAAATCATTTAAAGTCTGTTTCAACTTCCTTTGATAAATGTGATGAGCACTTATTATAAGTTGATTGTCATCACTTTGTTTTAAAATAAATAATAGAAGATATGATCTTGACAGAAAATTTACACTTCATTAGCCAGGAAGTTTTGTTTCTCCTTCAGTTTCTTCAAATGACCGCTTTAACTTATTCAAGTGATATTGAGGTTCTCAACATCAAATGTTTAACTCATCAGACTAGTATCATGTATTATATATGCCAGACATGTCTGTCTGAATCTTTGCATTACATATTATCAGGCAATGATATATATGCTGAACCAGAAAGGATACACTTGTTGGTATATATCTATGCCGTACAATTCTTCCGACACTTTTTATATCTGCAATATCATTGCATTAAGTAAGACTATCTCCGAGAGGTTGTTGCAATGCATTTGAAAGTGCTTCCCGATAATAACAGATTTAATTATGATTAAATTCACTTTTTAAACATGGTTAATATTTTTTTCACTACTGACATTGACATGATTGATGATGTGTAGATTTGCTTTACATTTCAGTTGTATTTCATAGGAGCTTTGTGTACTTTGTTAAAAGCTTTCCGGTGACCTTTGAGAGGTAAACTTGTATATTCGTCTATGGAGATAGCCAATATCATATTTTTACACAAACAATTTATTTCAGCTGAAAAACTTAACCAATTAAATATGAAATATTTCAATAGAACTCTGGTCAAGTTGTGATTTAACCTAAAAAGGAAGTTTTTTTTTGTAATTATTTTATTTTTGATGATGAAACATGTGAAATTACATACTACAGTATTCGATACACATTTAAAAAAAAAAGTAATACTTGATAAATCAATTAAGTCATATGGATATAATAAGATATAGATATAAATATTACAAAAAGATGTTGTTAATTAATCAAATAAATTAAATAAAAGCTGCTTCTAACAAATGCCATTTCTGATCCATTTTTACTTTTTGTACAGGGGTTAAGAAACATACAGAGTATTTTTCTATATTAATTCAATATTTTAAATATTCTACCCCACCACATTTTGTGGGGAATATGTTCTTACATCTACATTTGTATATATAATATTTGAAATACAACAAAATATTGTTAACTATTTTACTGTTGACAAAATCCTCAGACACACCTAAAATGACTTCTTTTGCACTGAAAGGCAGGAGAATGCCATAATTTTTAATCCAATCTATAACGGATAGCCAGAAGTTTTGTGATACATTACATTCCCAAAAAATGTGAAAAATATTTTCTTTAATTTCTGAACAAAAAGTACAAAGTTCAGTTTTTTTTAATATACATTTCAATAAAAATGAATTACATGGTAGAATCCTATGAACAATCTTAAATTGGAAGCTTTGCAGAAAAGAGTTTCTGGTTATGATGAAGGGCATGGAATAAATAGCATTCCAATCCTCAATCTGCATATCTAAATCTCTATCCAATTTTTCACGGGAGGATAAAGATAACACTTTATTTTCCTCCAAAAATAATGTATAGAAAAATTTACAACATTTTGGTTCCTTTTTAACTTTATCTATTAATTTATTTTCAATAATTTCCAGTTTTGAACTACCTTCTATCATACTTTTCCATCTCTTTGGAATCGCACTTAAAATACTATAAAATTCTACAAAGTTAGTATTGATATCATACTTTTTTTTAAATTCATCATATGAGAATAATGTATTATTATCTGACATAAGATCATTAATTGAGAATATACTATTTTCAACATATTTGAACCTCAAAATCATCTTGCCATCTATTTTGATGTTTGGATTCAGCCATATGGACGGGGTCAAAATTTCAGTATTGTTTTCAGCTTTAAGCTTATTTTTTAACTTGGAAAAATTTACCAGGATATCATGCCAAAATGGATTAACTTTTTCTGCTAAATAAAGTAAACCTTCCTGACTTAAGTGTAAAATCTTGTCCCCCCCAAATTTTTGTATATAACTAGGTAGCAAGACTTTCCAAGGAGAGTAGTTTTGGGGATCTAATAATTTATACAGCCAAGACATTTTTACACTATAGCAAAAATAATAAATATTGGGCATCTTAAGACCACCATCACAGTGTTCGGACATTATCACTGCCCTTTTCACTTTATCAGGTTTTCCTTTCCATAGAAAGTTAAAAAATATATTCTGAATCTCCCTCAAAACCCCTTCTGGGGGGTTAGGAAGGACAGTCAGAACTTGGACCAAAATGGGAAGTGCTAAAGTCTTAATAACTACAACCCTCCCAATATATGTCAGTTCTCTATAAGCCCAAGTATTGAGTAATGACTTGATACTGTTTATCTTGGCTGTAAAATTACATAGAGTTTTATCCATTTTAGCAAGTTCAAACCATATACCTAGTAGTTAAAACCTCCCAGAATGGTTCCAAACAAGGTTTTTTTCTGGCAAAAGTTTGTCCATACTACCCTTTTTTAACCCAATCCATACGGCTTCGGTTTTGTCAACATTACACCTAAGTCCTAAAAGAGGCCTTATGCGACTTCTGGCGCGGAGAGAATTAAGGTTAAGGAATGTCATTGGAATAGTGATGAGCAATACACATCTAGTAGTTTTATTAGAATATTTACTAAAAAGGAAGTTAGCTTTTAAAAATGTTCATTCTAATTCTGGTTCGATTTCATTCGTATTTAGCACTTATGACAAGATGATAATTTTGTTTGAAAAATAAACAAAAGAAGATATGATCTAGACAAGTACAGTTCATTAACCAGAAAGTTGTGTTTTCCCTAATGTTTCAGCTTCCTTAAACGACTGCTATAAACAAGTCACGTGATATTTAGATACTCATCATCGAATGTATATCCTGTATTCCGAATGACAGACTGCTCGGGTTTTATCTTTTCACTATAGATGAATAAAATATGTTTATGTCTTTCAACTTTATTTATTTGTAATGTGTTATTTATCAATTATTTGTTTGTAATTTGAATTTGAATGTATACGTAGACATCATGCTTCATTTCATTGTTACTAACCAGCCTGTATAGTCGTTCAAACCGTAGAATCTCACTGGTAATGACACCTTTGACATAATTGTTTGTGAAGAAAACTTGTCCTTCCACATACATATATTTAGTTTTTTTTTTACATGTATTGCAGTAAAACCACTGGACAAAACCAGTGAGACATGCACGTCAATCAATAACGACGAATACATAATAATAAAAATGTTGTCACCCCTTAACTCCTCCGTTCATTAAGTAATAGTATGAAGCAACAAGCGAGCATCGAGCGACCAGCGATAACAGGTGAGACATTAATTTTTGACAAAACATTTGTAGCAAGAAACATGTAATATTCGCAATTTGTGTTTTCATACGAACAAAATCAGATGGCCTCAGTACAAGTAGTTAAAATATTTTCATCAGGAAATTTTGCCATCTTTTTTCAAGTTATGTGAGGCAGCAGTTAACACCAAGCTTCCTCAACATTTTGGAGTAAAAGCAGAGCATGTTTTCCCGGGACTCCAATGATAACAAGAAAAAGTTTTATTATTATTTTTTCGGACAAGAAATGTATCATCGATTAAATCAAGGTCACCCCCGAACAGTTCCAATTAAAAAGTGTTTCATTAACCAGTGGCGTAGCCAGGCCATTTTTAAGTGTACGCCCGAACCTCATCAAAGTACCTCGGAAGCTCATGCGTTATAAAAAAAAATACCCAATTTCTGTCAAAACAAACTCAACATACTTTGGGGACTTATTTGCTTATTTACCTATGTATATTGTATTCATTGTGTCAATTTGGAATCCCAGAGTGGTTATTTATTTCTAGACGGAACAGTCCTATCCAGTTACTGTATTAAAGATGTGTTTTAAAGGGTATCACAGTTAGTTGATAAAAAAAATGAAATTTAACGCAATAAAACAGCTTTGTTTAAATGTAACCATTCTCTGACTTCGATTCCCCTACTATTATGCCCAAATTTCGTTAAATTATAACGAAATCACATTATATTATTAATATATGATCAGGTGTAAAATAAAAATGCAAAACCATTATCGTTTTTCGGCTTCAATGATTATATACTATCCAAAGAAAACTTTAATAACAGGTAAATGATCATGTAACATTGTCTAACACAATCACAGTAAACATTTATAAATATTGGGAATAAGTTAAATAAGTTACCATAACAATACTATAGTTTACTAGTCACTGCATATGCTCGAAGCAGAAAGCTGATGTATCGACAACCGATCGTCCAATGTCTAAATAACAAAATAGTTTTATAATGAATATTTCGACTAGTACAGAAAAGACATTTTCCTGTTTTTGCGTGATGCAAATGTTTCTATAACTCTCTCTACATTCATTGGAATTTCTCGGTGAATATGCATTAGCCCCAATGCAGATAGTCTCTCTTGGTGCATAGAAGTGCATAAGTATGTCTTTATCCTACGCAAAACACTGAAGGATCTTTCCGAAGTAGCTGTCGCAACGGGCATGGTTATGAGTACGGTTAAAATGTTCCAAATACATGGATATAAAGCTTTGGTTGTCATATTAAGAGTTTGACACAGAGAAGAAGGTTTCTGTGCAGATATACTCCAACGGATGACCCAACGATCAACCTCGGTTTTAAAGAAGTGCAAATCTCCAGGAATGTCAGTCCTGTATGCTGTAAATAATTCAGCAACGTTAGCATCTGTGATTGGATATTTTGTGGCTTGTGAAGGCAACAGGCATTTGGCTTGAAATCTGGGCTATATCACAATAAGTCTCTGGTGTAGTTCATTAATACGATGATCTGAACAATTATAGTAAAGTATCCTTCGCCAATAATCAGAAACACTATCAGCAGGAACATTGGCACGATTTTGCTGGCGACCGACTCGTCTTGGACAGGATGATTCAATATCATGCTCATTTGTAATGTTTTTTGCTTCTTCAAACAAGGACTCCCATATCGTGTCATCTTGCCTCATCTGTTCAAGCTGCAATATCACAACTCGACATTCATCTATAGCTGATAACATGTCACAAGATATATCCTGTAGAAAATATGACAGATGAACAACACAGTTGAGGATATGCTGACAGACAACTAAGCACACGATGAAATCAAACCGGAGTATATCAGCTCTAAACATCCTAGTTTTCTCATCACGGTTATTCCGAAGATGCTCCAATGAATCAATCACTACTGGAAAAGCGTGTTCGAATGTTGTAAGAGCATCCGATCTGCTAAACCATCTTGTTCCACACAGCTTCTTTAACTTTGTTTTTTATCCACTGCCTCCCTAATAACCGCATTCCCAGTGAGTTTTCTCAGAAAAGGCCTGTAACCTTTTTGCGGAGTATTCAAAGGCAAAGGCTATCTCCTGGACTGTTGCCATCATTATTCTGACCACAGGCTTTTTACAGATATAAACGATTGCTAAATTCAAACAATGTGCTTTGCAATGCACATAAACTGCATGAGGTGCGTGGTTACGAATAAGTGCTTGGACACCGTTATGTCTACCTGACATATTACTTGCCCCATCATATCCCTGTGCTCTCAGCTGGTGTAGACATATACCATTTTTTTTTAATAAATTCATGTAGGAGATTTGCAATTGCTTCTCCAGTTGTAGCTTTGGCATGCATGAATCCTAAAAATAATTCACGGACATTAACTTTATTGTCAATAGTTTCTGTGAGATCTAAAACATACTGGACACTGTGTTTGAGATGCTGTATCTGTTTTTTCATCAGCAAGTATTGTAAAACATGGTGAGTTACTATACGATTCTTTAAGTTGGACTAGTATTTGATCTGCACAAATGTCGATCAATTCATTTTGGATATCCGGGGTTGTATATTTAACTAACGTTGTAGTTCCAAGATGCATAGCTAACACTTCATCCGATTTAGCAATTGTCTTTAATGTTGCAATAAAGTTACTTTTTTCTTCAGTGTGTCCACGAAGTTGCATATTTTGATGTCCACATAGGATGATAACATCAATTATTTTTGAAAGAATAGGTCGATTTTTTGTTACTGTCTCTTGATAAAAGGATGACAGTGAAGAATTTATTGACTTTGATTTTGAAGTTGCAACATCTAAAAAGTCTTGTCCTAATTTTACACAATCATGGTGAGCAGAATCATCTTGCAAATGTCGTTTTACTAAATGTGACAAGTTTGACCAGTCATTTACAGGAGAAGAAAGTGCAAAAGATTTTGTTTTCATATCACGTTTGACAAAAAAAGTACAATTAACACAGTATATGGCATCGTTGTTGATAGAGTATCTCATCCATGCGTTTTCTTTTAACCAGGATACATTTAAGCGTCTCATTTTTCCACCAATGAGCCTGAAAACAAAAAAAAATATTTTAAATTGCCGTTAAAGTAAAGTCGTTAATTGTCGAAATCCGGATAATGTGTACACATATTTGCACCTCATGTTTGCGGTATACCATTTTCTCCGCAAGTTTATTGTGTAACATCTGTTTGGTAGGATCCATATAACATTTGGTGAGTCTGGCAGTCACATGAGTCAGCAGAGTCAGCAGAGTTTTAGAATATCTGTTGTTCGACCTGTTGTTTGTTAAAATATACCTTTCACTTGTTTGGTCTTATGGAAAATGTAATTTTTGCCGTATTTAGATCCCTCTAACAAAAATTTGTTTTACATGCACATGTATTAAAAATGCAGTTGTTATCCTACTTAATCGATTCTAAGGTTTGAACTTTTTTTTCACGATCTCAATATCATATGATGTCTAATAATAATATTCTTCCATATCGAGTCAAAACTGTGGAAAAAAAGAGCTGCCATTGAAACAAATTAACTTTTAGAATAATACCTTGCTGGAAACTTAAAACTGCTCATAGACTCCCATTCTTTCTGGATAATGTCTTTTTTTATCTGAAAGTCTTGAATGCTAGATTCTTTAAGTTGACCGATATCAATTTAACTAGAGAAATCACTTGTACTATCGGCAGCCGCACTGGCAGAAATATTCGAATACGCAGCAGCATTGTCTTTAGACTTTGAAGAATCAACACAGTTTTCATCTTCCAATGGTATCTGAGGCTCGGTAATTGTATGATTTGACGAAGTAGCAGTAGATGATATTGGCTTTAAAAAATCATCTATTTTTTTCTCCGACATTTAACAAAAAGTAAAGACTTGACAATAAAATGATTCTTTGAAAAGGTTTAATTGAAATTCAGTTCCCATTTCGTTTATTGAAAGTATTTTTCACTTAAAATAAGTTGATCGTCATCTCCTCCTGATATTTCCAGCTTGAAATGTTTTACTTATTGGTGAAATGTTCCAACAATATCAATCGTCTGACATGAAACATGTTTATAAGTTGAAAAACTTTACCGAATTAATTAGAAGTATTAGAACTAGACCACTGGTCAATTTTTTAAACCAAATTGAAATAACGTTAGTTTTGGAAAAAAAAATCATTCAAAGTCTGTTTCGATTTCCTTTGAGAAATTTAATGAGTATCATAATTATCATTTCTTTGTTTTAAGATAAACAATTAAAGATATAATCTTGACAGAAAATTTACAGTTCATTAACCAGGAAGTTTTGTTTGGTCATAGTTTCAACTTCCTTAAAATACCACTTTAATTAATTCAAGTGATATAGAGGTTCTCAGCATCAAATATGTAACTCATCATACTTGTATTTATATCAAGGATCATATGACAGACATGTCTGTTTGAATCTTTGCATTCCATATAATCAAGCAACAATATATATGCTGAACCAGAAATGACATACTATTCGCTCTTTATCTTTGCCGTACAATTCACCAGACATTTTTTATCTATGAAAATATCATTGCATTAAGTAAGACTATCTCCGGGAGGTTGTTGCAATGCATTTGAAAGTGCTCCCCGATAATAAACAGATTTTATTATGATAATAATAACTTTTTAAGCATGGTTTATATTTTGTTCATTACTGACATTGATGATGTGTAGATTTGCTTTACATTTCAGTTGTATTTCATTGCTTTTTAGTAGCTTTGTGTACTTTGTTAAAAGCTTTCCGGTGACCTTTGAGAGGTAAACTTGTATATTTGTCTATGGAGATTGACAAATATCATATTTTTACACAAACAATTTCTTTCAGCTGAAAAACTTAACCAATTAAATATGAAATATTCAATAGAACTCTGGTCAAGTTGTGATTTAACCTAAAAAGGAAGTTAGTTTTGGAAAATGTTCATTCTAATTCTGGTTCGATTTCATTCGTATTAGCACTTACGAAAATAAACAATAGAAGATATGATCTGGACAAGTACAGTCCATTAACCAGAAAGTTGAGTTTCCCCTAATGTTTCAGCTTCCTTAAACGACTGCTGTAAACAAGTCACGTGATATTTAGATACTCATCATCGAATGTATATCCTGTATTCCGAATGACAGACTGCTCGGGTTTAATCTTTTCACTATAGATGAATAAAATATGTTTATGTCTTTCAACTTTATTTATTTGTAATGTGTTATTTATCAATTATTTGTTTGTAATTTGAACTGAATGTATACGTAGACATCATGCTTCATTTTATTTTACTAACCAGCCAGTACGGTTTTTAAAATCGGAGAATCTCCACAAATATGAAAACCTAAGACATAAATGTTTGTCCAGAAAACTTGTCCTTTCACATACATATATTTTTTTTCTTGAATTTCAGTGAAACCACTTAAGGGCATACGCTACAGTTTTGATCCCATACAATGTATTGAAATTTTGCTGACAAATTGCATATTGGCTGTTTTTTGACTGAATACATCAAATATGCCAAAAAAAATATACCTTCTTGTGCCACTTTTTGAGTAAATGAGGTCCAAATTTTGTATATTTACTCCAATTCTGTTTTGTTAACGTAATTTTCATTTCGACATTAATACCTCACTGTTTTTGTTTAAAAAGATAAAAACAAGCTGTTTTTTGTTAAATTATTTTTAAATTCTGTTTTATATAAATGTCTCTTAACTTACTGCAATTTGTCAATAACTCATATTTATCAAATTTTCACAACCGTGTTTTTTGGCTGCATATTTTTCAAAATTAAATAAATGACGTTTTACCGTTTCATTTGAATTGGTACATACAATCTTCTTACATAAAAAAAACCAAATGACATTTTTAAAAGAGGGGTTCATGAACTAGTTTTTAAGTTAGATAAGTTTGAATTAAAAAAATCAGTCGAAATTTATTTCGATTATTGATACATTTGTAGTTTGACGTCGCAGAAAAAAAACAATTAATTTTAGAAACGTCACTATCTCCCCTGTAACTGCATCGTACCCGCTAATCAATGAGACCTGAACATGCGTTTCCAAAAGAAACATTGTGATATCACACGTATTATGACGTCTTTCAATAACGACAGATAAAAATAACGCTATTTATATCACATCTAAACTCCTACGATTAATTTTTAAGTAATAGTGTGAAGCAACAAGTGAACATCGAGCAGCCTGTGATAAAAAGGTTAGACCTTCATTTTTGACAAAACATTATTAGCAATACACAGGTGAAATCCGCAATTTGTGTTTTCATACGAACAAAATCAAAAAGTCTCAGTATAACTAGTTAAAATATTTTCGTCAGGAAATGTTGCTATCTTTTGTTTCCCTAAACTTCAACTTTAATCCGTCAATTAGTAAGTGTGACAGCAGTTAACACCAAGCGGTAAAAAAATATTGGAATAAAAAACATAGCATACTTCCCCCGACTCCAATGATAACAAGAATTTTTTTCTATAATTATTTCATCGGACAAGAAATGTATCATCAAATTAACTAAATTCACATCCGGACAAAGTGTTTCTAATGTCTGCACAAACATTCCATTCCAGCTTATATTTAACATACACGTGTCATATGTAAACGATAAGAGTGGTTTTTGGTGTTGGTTCGGGTTCCTAAATCTGAAGTTTTTCAAGTTGTGTGGTTTTTTTTTTATGTTTGTCTGTTCATATTTTTCTTTGTTTCGCAATGGCGTTTTCAATTTAGTTTCCACTTAAAAGCTTGAATACCTTTCGGGTCTCTTTCAAGTTTAAACTGTTTAATCATAGTGTTGTATCACTCAATGAACTAGTTATGTCCATAATAATGTTTACAGATAGTAAAACAGAAAAACGGATACAAAAATAAATTTAATCTGTTAATAAGTAGACGTTGTGTGATGAGTAAAGTCCAGTAACATAGTATGTTATTTTCTTAAAACTACGAAAGCCGAGAAGGCTCACCT
Source organism: Mytilus trossulus (assembly GCF_036588685.1). Taxonomy (NCBI): domain Eukaryota; kingdom Metazoa; phylum Mollusca; class Bivalvia; order Mytilida; family Mytilidae; genus Mytilus; species Mytilus trossulus. The sequence goes on along the minus strand of NC_086383.1, from coordinate 8,434,602 downwards.
TTAATTCAGAATTCAGCATTCAGAATTCGGAATTCAGATAGGGAAATTATTGTTATCAAATGTTATAACATACATATTGTAATAATTGATATATATATATATTTGAATTGTGATATGAAAGTTGTATGCCTGTCTTTATTTTAACTACTCCACCCTATATGAATAGATTACATTTTTTGTGTTGGTCCATAATCCATAGCGGGGTTTGTTTTCCGTCATATCCTTGTGTTTTTGCTGTTTTGGTTTCTACCCCTGTAGGACTCTGGTTTAAAATTTCCTCCTCATCACCTTCCCAACATACATCCCTATTTTGTATTTTATTACTTTTTCCATTTATGTAGCAATACTCGATCATTGATCATCATTGAGTTTCATTTAGATTTGCTACACATATCTGTTTTATTTCATGATTTTTTTTATATGACATGCTGTACATATTTGTTTTAGTTCATGATTTTGTTATATGAAATGTTGAACATTGTTTTTCCGTGAATTTTGATAGCATGTTTTCCTTAAATAAAACATCTGACATAAAATATCTATAATCAGAAAAACTACTTTTAATTAAATGGAAATATTAACAAATGACCACTGGTCAATTTGTTATATCACTTACAAATAAAGTTAGTTTTTGGGAAAGCTTAATGCAAATTCTGTTTCGATTTCGTTTGATAAAGTATTTAACACTTAGAATAAGTTGATCGTCATTCATTTTCTTCCTAATATTTCAAGCTTGAAATGTTTTATTTATTGGTGAAATTTTCCAACAAATTTTTTTAAAACGTGTGACATAAAACAGAAAACCTTTACCAAATTAATTGAAATATTAGCATAAGATCACTGGTCAACTTCTTAAAACTACTTGGAATAATGTTAGTTTTTGAAAAAGTATCATTCAGAGTCGTTTTCGATTTCCTTTGAATAAAGTGTCGAGCACTTAGGATTAGTTGATTGTCATCACTTTGTTTTAAATTAAATAATAAAAGATATGATCTTGACAGAAAACTTACAGTTCATCAGCCAGGAAGTTTTGTTTCTCCTTTAGTTTATTTTTAAATGATTGCTTTCGTAAATTCAAGTGATATTGAGGTTCTTAGTAACAAATGTAGACCAGTATTCAGCACTGTTTGTGCTGACATGAATTATCATTGATATTGTTATATCTATAAATTAAATAAAGGCAACAGTAGTATACCGCTGTTCAAATTAACTGTTTACAAAATTTTGAATGTTTTGAAATACTTAGGCTTTTCTACCTCAGACATAGATTACCTTAGCTGTATTTGGCAACACTTTTATGAATTTTGGTCCTCAATGCTCTTCAACTTCGTACTTTATTTGGCCTTTTTAACTTTTTTGGATTCGAGCGTCACTGATGAGTCTTTTGTAGACGAAACGCGCGTCTGGCGTATATATAAAATTTAGTCCTGGTATATATGATGAGTTTATTTACAACCACTTGGTCGAAACCACTGCTGGTGGGTATTTATTTTCCCGAGGGTATCACAAGCCCAGAAATCAGCACTTTTTGTGCTGACATGAATTATCAATGATATTGTTATATTTTTATAAATTAACTGTTTACAAAATTGTGATTTTTTTTTCAATACTTAGGCTTTTCTATCTCAGGCATAGATTACCTTAGCTGTATTTGGCAAAGATTTTAGGAATTTTGGTCATCAATGCTCTATAACTTCGTTCTTTATTTGGCCTTTTTTACTTTTTTGAATTCGAACGTCAATGACAGAATAGTCGGTATTGAAAGTGCTAATAACAGACTTGCTAATGATAGCATCAACGTTTAAATAGTGTTTTTCATTGTGTTCAGAAGTGATATTATTACAGATTTGCTATACATGTTAGTCTTATTTCATTACTTTTCAGTATGTTTTTGTACTTTGCTGAAAAGCTTTCCGGTGTCGTCTATGGAGATTGACTAAGGAGACTTCATGCAACATCTCGTGAATTTTCCACTTAAAATGTTGTTTATTGACGTCCTCTCACTAAATAATGTTCCACTAATATAATCAAACTTCTGAGAAAAAACAATTTCTTTGAGCTGAATAACGTAAACTGAATTGGAAATATTTTCAATAGAACACTGGTCAATTTGTGACTTAACCTAAAAAGGAAGTTAGTTTTAGAAATGTTCATTCTAATTCTGGTTCGATTTCTTTGTGTTTAGCACTTATGACAAGTACATAACTTTGTTTTGAAATAAATAATAGAAGATATGATCTGAACTACAAGTACAGTTCATTAACCCGAAAGTTGTGTTTACTCTTATGTTTCATCTTCCTTAAACGACCGCTTTAAATAAGTCACGTGCTTTTGAGATACTTATCGAATGTTTATCCTGTATTCCGAATGACAGACTGCTCGGGTTTTATCTGTTCAGTATCGACGAATACATTTTGTTTATGTCTTTTAATTTTATATATCAGTAATGTATAATATACTAGGCAAAAAAAAAAGAAACGTTACATTGGTTTTTAATTTAAAAATATAACATATATTAATTTCAAATATTTTTTATGATTAAAACTAGTAACCTGAATGATTGATCTCAATTATAAAAATATCGGAAATGACATGATGTCATTTTCTGATTTCAAACAAATAACCTTTTCTCAACAGTTTACCTGTATAGAGTTGTCCTTGTTGTCATTTATTGTGTCGAACACGATTGTTATCAAAAGGTCGCATTACAAAAATTGAAAAAGTTACACGTAAAACATATGCCCAGTCTTCCGCATCATTCATCTCCGGAATTGATTCGTAAACGCGTCACAAACTGCAAGACAAACCCACAGAAGACATAACAACAGAAGATTTGCTCGAACAGTTTGTAAACGATTGCGTCAACTTGGTCTAAGAACTAGTCGTCCATTGAAGGGAAGTATCCTTACACAGTGTCACAGGATGCCACTACTTCAAGATTCGATGGAATAGGCAAACATAAACACAGGTTTCTTTTTACCGATGAATCTAAAATTGAAATTTAGTGACGGCAGAGCCAGGGTCTGCCGGAGACGCAAAGAACGATGTTCTTATGCGTGCGTGCAGAAAACAGATCGATTTGGTGGTGGCGGAATCATGGTATGGGGCGGAATTACCTACCGGGAACGCACAGAGCTCAAATCATCGTTGGTAACCTAAATGCAACAAGGTATAGGGCAAAATGCAGGCTCCAGTTGTTCTCCCGTTTCACCGAAGACATCGTTTTAACCACGTTTTTTTTCAGCAGGACAACGGCTGTTGTCACGTAAAATACATTTCAATGACCGTTTTGGAGAATAATCATATTCGTGTGTTGCCTTGGCCAGCAGTGTCTTAAGATTTATCACTAATTGAACATCTTTGGAACGAACGTGGACGACGTATCAGAAATATTCAAAATCTACCAGAAAAGCTAAGAAATTTACCCTAAGAAATACACATCTACCTAGTATTAACATGTCCAATAATTTTGTATTATTCCTGTACATATATCTTTTTTATAATTAAAAGTAAGCGTATCCCCCTTTTAGAAAAGTTCATATATAATGTTTTTTCCCCTTTTAAAGTTAAAAAAGCTAGTTGTTGTTTAACCTTCCTACAACTACTCGACGATGAATCTTGTGTGCCCAGAAGTCAAACTAATGAGTTCTTTATTGCTATATTTAAAGTATCTTTTGAAAAGTAAAAGTTTTAGTGTTTATTCATTACAATGTAGAATACCAGATAAGTTTAAGAGAATAACCATAGATAACAAAGGGGTTTACTCGTTTTATTAGATGGGTGAGAGTTAGAAAAGGATGTGGTAAAACCCTGGAGACAACTCTCCATCTAAGTCACATTTTTTAAAAGTTAACTATTATTACCGTTTTAATGGTTTAACACTAGCAAGTTTTGGGGCCCTTTATAGATTGCTGTTTTGTGTGAGCCAAGGCTCCGTGTTGAAGGCCGTACCTTGACCTATTATGGTTTACTTTAATTTATAAATTGTTTCTTGGATGGAGAGTTGTGGCATTGGCACTCATACCACATATTCCTATACCAATTAAAGGCAAAAGTACGGTTTTCATAAATGAGTCGTGGTTCACATCGTACTGCAAGCTTTAAAGGCCGCAAAAACTACTAGTCTAAAACCATAAAAGACGAGAAACAAGAAACATTTATGAACCACATATACAACTAAATATCTAATTACTAACTGAAGACAGGGTTAAAATTTGCAGCGGGTTTAAACAAAATTAATGGAACCAAACCTTCATTTTTATCTTAAACAACAGTGTAACATCACAACATAGAACACTTTATTTCAATGAATATAGCATGCCATCTTGTTATCAAATACACTTGTCAATATAAAATAACAAACGAAACATGACTACTGTTGTCAAAACAAGACTATTGGAATATGTATCTGTTGAGTTGAGTCGTTCTGTTTTCTTTCCTGAAATATGTTGTCTGAAGTTTATTTTCTGAGTATCTATTGAATAAAATGTCAGTTGGGAGATTAAAGGGGTTACTTATTTCAAACCAACATTTAAGTTTACGTTTTTGTATTCATATGCAGCACATGTTTTGCAGAATCATCTCTAGTAAAAAAAGAACCAACAAAACTTCTTGAGTTTTATCTAATTTTCCCCTCAATTGTGTTTGTGGATAATAAGCCTTACAGACGACACAATGGCATGGAGTTCAATATATAAATGATGACATAAACGTCATAGTGAATTGATTCAACATACTAATGTCCACGTGCATGACACAATGGAAAAATACAAAATGATTAAGTACGACACAAAAGATACAACACCATGACACAGCCTATAAATGACGATGTAAACAACACATTTTAAATAAGGATTAAAGAGATAAAAATGACGACATGAACGACATTATTACATGATTTACAATCTTAATAAAGATATACACGATACATTTAATTGTATTTACGAAAACAAATCTTCATTGAAATATAAAGTGAGAAACGAATCAAACGTGCATATGCTGTATGGTCAACATCACAAATTGGTTGACCGACACAGTTTATGTTTGTTACCATATTTTTGTTCCTAAATCGTTTACTAGATTTGATCGATAAACTACTGTAACTTGAATGTAATGATCATTGTCATTTTGTTATAAATCTTTAAATGTCTAAAAAAAAAATAATTCAAGTACCGAAATGAATTAAACATGTTCAGAAACGACTTCTGGGAAATGTTTACATTTAAACTTAAAATAGATATAGAACTAATTCATTAGAATTTTCACTTTCTTTTAAAATATTGATTCAAGTAATTAACACTTATAATTTGTATTTTCCTATTACTTAGTGTTAAGATAAACAATAGAAAATATGATCTACACAAGTAATTTTTTTTTGTTGCCAAAGAGGTTTGTTTCTCTCTTTGTTTCATAATCTTAAATTGATCCGTATTTGTTTTCTTGATATTGAAGTGTTACGTAGAGAATGTTTATTCAAGACGAAAATAGGTCTTTGTCCTTGAAGTTACAAAACTTCCATTTGTTGTATATTGTGAGTCAAATCTTTTTCTTCTTCGTGGTATGTCTTAGTTTCATATATTTGTTGTAAGCCTCTGTTTAATAGTGGTGCGACTGTCATACAAGTGAGAGGTTTAGCTAGCTATAAAACCAGGTTCAATCCACCATTTTCTACATTAGAAAATGCCTGTACCAAGTCAGGAATATGAAAGTTGTTATCTATTCGTTTGATGTGTTTGGACTTTTGATTTTGCCTTTTGATTTTAGACTATCCTTTTTGAATTTTCCTCGAAGTGCAGTATTTTTGTGTTTTTACTTTTTAATAGATCATTTATAAGGGTATTGAAATTTCAATGTGTTGTTCGTAACTTTTGAAAGACTTAGAATAGATTAACACCAAAACAAAACAAAACTGTTTGGATTGTTAAAAAAATTCCCTTACATACTCATTACAAATGTTCTCTCACTTAAACAATAAGTAAATGCTTCAAGACTCATCAGTGGCGCAACTATCAAATATTGGAAGACATTTTATGTATGGAGTTAAAAATCTTTCAAAAAAACTGTTTATCTTAAAGGTATATGTACAACTATGACAAAGAAACGTTCCATGTTAGACATGTTTTATATTTTATGTAGAATACACATTTAAAACGTTTAATCCTGCTGCAAATGTTTGCACCTGTCCTAAGTTAGGAATCTTATGTATAGTAGTATAGTAGTTGACGTTCGTTTTTGTAATTTATACATGTTTCTCGTTTCTCGTTTTTTAATTGACTAGACCGTTGGTTTTCCCGTTTGAATGGTTTTACACTAGTAATTTTGGGGCCTTTTACAGCTTGTTTTTCGGTGTGAGCCAAGGCTCCGTGTTGAAGGCCGTACGTCGACCTATAAATGTTTTCTTTTATTTGGACGGATAGTTGTCTCATTGGCACTCACACCACTTCTTCCTATATATAGTTCAATTGTAAGCATGTCAACATTGTTATATGAAGTAATATCAGTAGAAATCTAAACAATAAAAACAAAATAATTGATACTTTATTTCATGTAAAATAATTACATTCAATTTGGTAATGGTTGTATTAAAAATGCAACATCAAGTTAGTTTTTGACAACCATCAAAATGATTGAGTTTCGTTTTCCTTTTCATTATATTAATTTAAGTGATTTACGCTTATGGTTGAAAATTTATGTTCGTTTAGTTTGTATTAATAAAATTATAATTTCTCAGAATACCCAATTTACAATCATATATGAGGAAGTTTTTCTGACCTATTTTTATTTTTCTATCAATTTCAATTTCAATAATACAAAGTTAAGTGCCTAAAATCTACAAATATCTCTTTAATTAATAGTCTACACATTAATAAAAGTCGAATTAAATTGAATCATGTACAACAGGTCCAGAACTCTAGATTTTCTGACGTCAGAATATATTTGCATAGTAATTTCCAAAACACAAGGCCAATATGCCCTTGACAAACTGACCAATCGACTCAATGAACTACAATGCATTGTGGGCTTCTTCTAGTAAACTACTACTTAAAAAACGTGGAATTTGTGGGAAAACAGTCAATTAATATATTGTCTGGGACTCTCATTACCAAATTTTTTATTCTGCAAATAAATTTAATGTAAAATATATAACGTAATCTTCAATTTACATTCTCAGATTAAAAAAAAAATGTTTATTGGCTTCACGATTCGACTTTCTTTTTCGCCTTGCAAAAGCAGTTGAACCGGTTTTGTACATTGTTATGAATTGAACCAGCATTAATTTCACGACATGACACAGTGAAATATCCAATGAAGTGACCACTGTCCAGTAAGAAAATCATTTGAGCTCTTTTAAACATGTATAATGTTATTGCAAAATCATTTATGCCTAGAAAAACACGAAACTTTCATTGAAACACTTTTTTCGGTTCTGAATGTGTTCTTTTTTATCAGGACCTGAACAAATAGTAAGAACATCATAATATTCAGTATGCTAAAAATAAGTGTTATGAAAGCGGCAGGGGCAGGTCCAGCCATATAAAAAAGGGGGGTCCTAACCCTGGACAAAAGGGGAGGGGTTCCAACTACATGTTCCCAGTTAAATGCACTGATCGTCGTAAATAAGGGGATCCATCCCCGGAACCCATGCCCCCTGGATCCGCCATTGAGTGGGTACGGTATATAGACCAATACAATTTTTTATAGTTTCATCCATCGATAATATCCATTTGTTTCTAATGTTATCACAAAATATACCTCAGAGGTTTTTTTATCGTTCGGCTGCTGTCCTGTTGACATATGTCAAATATCTCCAATATTAAAAGTCTCTGGATTATAGGGGGTGCCATATTGCCTTTTCTTTTCTTTCTAAAACGTGCTTTGTATATAGAAGTAGAAGATGAGGTACAATGTATGAGTGCCAAATGAGACATCTTTCCAACAAAGCCATAATTTAGTAAAGTAAGTAGTCATAGGTCCAATGCTAAAAAGTAAGCTATTAATGACCCAAAAATTACTTGAATGTGTAAAACAATCCAAACAAAACACAAACCAAAAAAAAACAAAACCCGACCGAATTAAATATATAAAAGGACAAGAAATTTATCCCATAAAAAAAAATATATTGTATAGGAGCCAGTATTTCAGTAGTTGTCGTTTGCTTATGTGTTACATATTTGTTTTTCGTTCATAATTAAGGCCGTTAGTTTTCTCGTTTAAATTGTTTTACATTGTCATATCGGGCCCTTTTATAGCTGACTATGTGGTATGGGCTTTGGTCATTGTTGAAGGCCGCACGGTGATATATAAATGTTAATTTCTGTGTCATTTTGGTCTCTTGTGGACAGCTGTCTCATTGACAATCATACCACATCTTCTTTTTGGTTATAGTTCCAACGCTGCAATTTTCACAAAACAAATAAAATTTTCCACCTTGTCGCACATACATATGGACAAAATCATTACAGCTTATTTCCTAATGCATGTGGAGTAAAACCTTGGTTAGCTTGCTTGCCAACCAAAGTTTTACTTTGCATGTTTAAGAAATCAGCTATAATGATTTTATTCTGTTTGGCAAATGTCCGAGCCCGTTAAAAAACGAACAAACTGAAACTACAGTTGCTGACTTCATAGTCTGTTTTCCGGCCGTTATTGAAATTCTTGACGTATATTCCGAAGGCATACTTAATGTTTTAAGGAGGGAACCAACCTACTGACTTCACTTCCTTCAAAACAAAGAAAACAGTTTGGAAGTCCCATATACTGAAATGTGACCAACACAAATACTTATAGATTTTGTTAACACTGCCATGTATGTAAATATTTCTTCGCTTTTTTTACCTTCACAAATCTCAAGGATCCCACATTTGCCTTTAATTACCTATACGAACATTGCAGTACTCTTAAATATCAGTACCGGCTGTTATTGACAGCTAACTTTACACCAGTAAATATTTATCAAAGGTACCAGGATTATAATTTAGTACGCCAGACGCGCGTTTCGTCTACATCAGACTCATCAGTGACTATCAAAAAATTTATAAAGCCAAACAAGTAAAAATTTGAGGAGCATTGAGGATCCAAAAGTCCAAAAGTTGTGCCAAATACGACTAAGGTAATCTATGCCTGGGATAAGTTTGTCTCATGGGTAACTGTGTTTTTTCGCTGTTGGTTCGTTGTTTCTGGTGGACAAATACATGAAATCTCTGTGTGCCATCGTCAAACATGTTAATGGCTATATATCGGGTAATTCAAACCCTTTTTTCTTCATATAGAAACAACTCTCCGTTAATCTGAGCATGGAAGTAATCATTTATATCACGAACTATAAATGAGGATACACAAAATAAAAAACTAAGCGAAATTGTGAATCCCGCATTGCACGAAAAAATATGTTGTATTTCAGTAAATAACACGTGTTCTTGGTTGATTGTAAACACGTAGTAGTCCATCATGCATTGTGTCTCATTTACTGGATTGGTAAAAAACCTAGGTAAAATAAATTGCGTCGCATGTAAATAAACTATTACATGTGCGAGATCATAAGTATGCTAATTTATGCATTTCCATTTAAGGTAGTGGTCCCGACCTGTACAACTCTGTACTCGTATTTGAAATATATTTTGATAATTGACTCCTTGTATATCAGTCAATAATACTAATGTAAATTTAGCATTTCTGCTGACGTAAATGCTTTATAGAATAACAAATGGCCGGTATAAATACTATTGTTTATACGAAAAATACACAACTGTTAAATTGTGAACTAATTTTTAGAATGCCTCTTTTGAATGAAGGAATACATAATTTTACTTTATAAGTTCAATTGTAGTAGATAAATGCAACAGTAGTAGTGTACCGCTGTTCAATAGTTACAAATCGACTTAGCAACAACAAATTATGATTACAAATTAAAATCGAGGGAAACACAACATCAATGAGAAATGTGGAACAAAAGAATATTAATAGCAACACAACTTTGATTTAGCTTAAACAACAAATTTTAATCGCAGTTGAAATATTTGAAATTATATTTTTAATTTACCGTCATGTGTTACCTAACTTGGTGAATGTAGTGACGCATTAAATTTTTTTTTTTTTTTTTTTTTTAAATTAATCAAAGTTTTATTGCACTTTTGCTGTTAACAATTTACTCAATCCACAGCTTCAATTAAGTATCCCTTAAATTAGTCATTGAATATTTAGGGAAACATCTTCAATAAGTATATCTATAAAGTAAGTTGTATTTATTACATACAAAAAGCAGTTCTACAGAGTATAATTTCATACCGGAATACGGTACATTTCTTGACCTAAACAGTATATGATTTATTTATTGAAGCTTCACTGAACCGTAAAATTGATGATGATCCTTGATTACTCCGTGTAATTATGAAAAGGAGTCTTAAATGATTAGGTAAGACCGTTTTTTTTCACACTTTATATGAACAACATATTTTTTTCAATAAATGGTATTTTTTTGCGATCAAACCAAAGATCAAGAAAAGAGATCGAAAGTACACGTGGTATAATTACCGATACATGAATGCAGAATCCAAGCATTGTATTGTGTAAACTAAAAACAATATAACAATAACAATATTATTCAGTGTAGCTATAATAGATATGATAAATTATATATAAACATGACAGCATAGTAGAATAGCGAATTTCATTTGATGCATATCACCTGACCGGACACATGCATGCCATGTGCAGTCATGAACTAACTAGGTCACAGCTTAAATTCACTCTCAATTATAGAATGCGAAATATTCCAAAGTTTTAAGTATGATTCCTCTAATTTTATTTATGTTAATTATGTCCCTGATTTCATTTCGGAATATTTTAAAAATATCACTGACCTTGTCTTTTTTGTCAGACATGTAATATGCTTTATAAATTGAAAAGTTAATCATAGTTTATAAATAGTTCATATCTAAATTATCTTCATCTTCAATTGTATAGCCACTTACTAAACTTAGTATATTGGTATATATAATTGGACGAAAGCAAGCGTAATATATCCTTTTTACATGTCTGTTACTTAGTAAATCTGACCTTTCGAATTCTGCAATATGTAAATGATATTTATTTACTAATAAATAAAAAAACTCAGAACGACATTCTGATGCGTACAAGAAAAACTGAAACGCCCGATGTTATTTCTGGAATTATACACTTGATGTCATCTTGTGAAAGTGTCAAAGACAATGATATCGTTCGGCGGAATTTTCTCTCAGGACATTTTTATATTAAATCAGGTCTTAACATGGACATAAAGACCCATTGATGGCCTTCGCCTGTTGTCTGCTCTACGGTCGGGTTGCTGTCGCTTTGACACATTCCCCATTTCCATTCTCATTTTGTTTTTCAGACTTTGTCTTTAGTGCCGTGTAGAAACAGTAGAGTGCCTCCCCGTGCTTCAGGTTTTTGCTCTTTAATTATACTAGATTAAGGAATGTGTGTCACATCAAGAATTTTTCTACCTTCATTACTTGAGGAATATTTATCAAAAAGTTCTAATATAATATTCACCCCCATTCATCTATTTAATCAGACGTCAGTCTCGTCCCAGATATACCCTACCCTTTGTTAAATTTTACGGGTTAGTTATGACAAAAAGCGTTTGATGACCTAGCCGAATAGTTTGATCATTTTCACATATATTAATTTAATTTATTGTGTGCTGGTTCATATTCTGGACGCCAGTATTTGCTCCTTTCTAACAAAATCCACTTAACAAAAACAAATATGAAGCTTAGATTAAGATAAGACGTGGCACGGTACTTGTTTATCCCAAATTCATTTATTTGGTTTAGATGCTATATTTGTTATTCTCGTAGGATTTTGTCGGATGCTTGGTCCGTTTCTGTGTGTGTTGCATTTCGGTGTTGTGTCGTTGTTCTTCTCTTATATTTAATGCGTTTCCCTCGGTTTTAGTTTGTTACCCCGATTTTAATTTTTGTCCATGGATTTATGAGTTTTGAACAGCGGTATACTACTGTTGTCTTTATTTAGAAATGGTAAAATCTTAAATACTAAACTCGTTCAAAGGGTATCTACACGTTTTAATATTCAAAATCGCTTATCTGAAAGCAATGCCATCGCATTCATTTTTAACAAACAAAATCGTGGTAGCTCTTCTATCGATAAGTATCATGCCAAAATAATACTTCCATGTCCCCGTCTTTTCACAAACAATTCGGTAAGGTCTACGTTTAATGGTCGCACACTTTCTTTAAATTTTGAAACTGATATAACTCGAAAAACAAACAGTAATATTTATTTACTCACATGAAACAAACCGGGATGCGGTAATCAGAACGTAGGAACTGGACGATATTTTTCTAAACGTAGGCAAGAACATCTGTATCGTTTTTAAAGAGCCAATAAATTCAACAGTATCAATTATCAACATCTTAAGAAGCACAATCACCCTATTAAATATTTAACAGTTCAACCTTTAGAAGTAGTAAATAAGCAGCCTGGTGAATCTCACGCAAAGTTTGTACGATCACGGAAAATATTTGAATTAATTTGTATTAAAAAAATACAGACAGTCTACCCTCTCGGTCTTAATGATAATATCATGGGAAGTGGTATTCTATGAAGAACCGATTCTGTTAACATTTTGGAAATAGTTTCTAAAACTGTTCGTAAAAACCATTCTCATGGGCGTAGAAAAAATCACAATCAAAGAAAATTTAGGACCAACCATACAGATATTTCGGACCTAATTTATATTTCAAAAAACAACAACAGACACTATTTGTTAGCAAAGCTCTTATCTTTACCTATGAATAAATTAAATAGAATTTTAAAGGTTTGCAACACAATTTCATTTTGCAGTCCTAAGTATGAAATCGTTCAAACTATGATGGCATATTGTTATTCTTAACCTTTACCAGAATTGGTCGCCCTGAAGATCATAAAAATCATTTATTTTAAAATTAAGTGTGTCAATAACGGTTTTGATTTTGAAAATATTGCCGGTATTCTTAACGACCATTCTGTTAAAGAACAAATTCCTGGATATTTTGATAAAACTGAACTCCCTCTTACTTCTTATATTTACAGGACATCTACCCTGAAATATGTGTTTAATTGTAACCAAATGTGTAAAGATGTAAATATCAGTGAAAATACACCAATGTCATGTAACTGCAGTAATACTGAATACACTTATGGCCCCGTTCCCCATGTCTTAACAGCAGACCTAAACATCGTTCGCGACCGAGAGTTAAGATCATTCCTCAGTAAAGAACATACATATCGTCCCCAGTCAATTAATAATTGGAATGAGTGTCGTCATATCATTCACAACTCACTCCGTACTTACTGCTTGAAATGGGTTACACAGGAAAAAGCTGACATAAAATCTTTGGACTTTTGTTTTTTATTTTGCGTATCAAAAATCAACTAAAAGAACTACCCAAGGAATTTGTTTATGTCCCTGCTGATAAAGCTGCTAATAATATCATTATTGTTTGACGTAAATTTTATATTGAGGTTCTGCAAAAGGAAATCACGAATTTACCAACATTCCAACTGACTTTATTTTCAGGAAACGGCATCTGTTATAAGCACAAACTTTTACCTAAATCTTTACAAGCAGTACAAATAACAATGAAAGTCCCAACTATGTACATGTATGTACTGGCCTTTAAAGCTACACAAAACAACTTACAAATATAGATTTATTTCATCTTCATGCCATTACAATGATTACTACTAAATTGTCTATTCTACTTAATAGTTCACTTGGTTCAATCAAACACCTGATAATGAATTGTTCAAATAATGCTGTTGAAAATATTGAAATTAATTAATTTTGAAGTGTCAAAAACTCGTTGGAAGTACTTGATAAATTGCATCCACTTATTGATGATTTCGAATCTACCCTACATACCACTTTGCCTCATATTCTTATTAAGAAAAATTCACATCCATAATTAATAATTAATTTGGCATTTAAAATGTCAGAATGCCAATACGTTTGTTCAAACTATTTTGAGTCACTTTTTAGTAGCAACGAACAGAAACAAAAATGTCAATTGGACATGCTTTGATACTTCATTTGCACTTAACTTTTTCGTAAATCGTCAAGTTATTGGAATTCCAATGGGGACTTATTGTGAACTTCTTATTGCGGACCTGTTTTGGTATTGTTTTGAGTTACAATTTATGACTAAAATCAGCAAAGACTAATCAAAACAATATTAAGTTTGATACAAAAATTTAACATAACTTTTAGATATTTGGATGATATATTGGCTCTCAATTTGACGACTTCAGTATGTATTCTACAGAAATGCATCCTGTAGAATTTACTTTAAATAAAGCTATTACTAGCAATGATCACTGCCCTTCCTCGATCTCAATATATTTATCATTAACTGGAAGCTTAATAGGTTAATATTGTTAACTCTCCATTTTTAGACGGTGACGTTCCCTTGTCACCATCTTATGGTGTTTATGTATCTCAACTTGTACGTTTTGCTCGTGCAACGTTTTAGATTTAAGCGAGAGAAATTTATGCATTGCTGAAAAATTATTACACCAATGTTTTCGATATTACAAACTAGTCAAAACATTTACTCAACTTAATCATCGGTATAAGGAAATGATTCGTAAATATAGCACAAAAATATCAGTATTTACATCAAAAGCTAACGATGCTGTAGTCCGGTCATTACAGATTGCATATTTTGGCTTTAATATTGATTCACGTATAGGGTCTTTGCATTGGAATTAAACACATTTATTCTAAAACCAATTGTTGGCATGACACACGTTATGTTGTTCTCATATATTTCATGATGGTATAATAATAGACTCCTAACAGGAGTGATTGTGCCTTATATTTATATAATGTAGACATACCCTTTAGATCAGTTTAATTGAGGTTTGGAGCTGGCATGTCAGTAACTGCAAGTAGTCTGTTGGTATTTATGTATTATTTTCTTTTGTTTTATATTCTGACAGCGGACTCGGAATTCTCTTAAACTTAGTTTTACTGTGCGTTTTGTTGTGCATTTGTTTTTCTACATTGGCTAGAGGTAAAGGAGATGGGTTTTAATAAAAAAAAAACATGTTTAACCCCGCCCAAAATTTGCGCCTGTCCCTAGTCAGGAGCCTCTGGCCTTTGTTAGTCTTGTATAATTTTAAATTTTAGTTTCTTGTGTATAATTCGAAGTTGAGCATGACGTCGAGTATCACTGAACTTGTAAGCATATTTGTTTAGGAGCCAACTGAAGGACGCCTCTGGGTGCGGAAGTTGCTCGCTACATTGAAGAACCATTGGTGGCCTTCGGCTGTTGTCTGCTCTATAATCGAGTTGTTGTCACTTTCACACATTCCCAATTTCCATTCTCAATTTTATCATTTGTGTATTTGGATAATAATAGTTACAATCGTTTTTTTTTAGGCTTGGTCTTTGAAAACATGGTTTGACCGTCTCATATATCTGCTTACCAGTTCTGATACGCTGTCAATAGAAGATATGTTTTAATAAGGGCAATCTTAAAACACAAACGCTTATATCTCGATTTATTCAAACCCGAATCTGTTGATAAATATTTAGTGTTAATAATTAAGCAATAGCAAAATGTCTTAAATACTGTATATACAATGGTTCGCACGAGATAACATATTTAAACAAAAGAATCTAAAGGAGGTTTGTTTAAATATGAAAATGTGGAAGACACGAGGTATAAATAATTTGAAATATAAATAAACTTATGTATGAAATTGATGATTTAGTTATCGTTTTATTTAATGAGATGGACGCTCGCGTGAGTAGGTTTTGCGCCCGTGTATGATCGTGTTCGCAGGTAATTTTATAATGCTTTCAGAAATTAAAAAAAAATGTCGGATGCCAGCAACGACATTAAATAATTATTCTAATGACAATAAGATTTGGTTTTTATTTTGTTGGTTTTCAAGATATCCTTCAAATCAATTATATTTTTCACGTTGTTTGTCTCGTTGAAAAAATGGTATTAATACACTTAAAGTTTACAAACGTACTGTTTTAATTCTGTTTTATTAATTTGATCATTAGACCATATATTAAAACACAATTTTTTGGATAAAACACTAAACAGTGGCGAATTCATGGAGCAAAGATAGTGTACGTTCCTCTATTTGATCGAAAAAAATCATGTTTTTTCTCGTAAATTCTTTAAACATGTTCAATTTTAGAAACTAATCAAATCGACAAAAATATGCGTTTTTGTCTTGTGCCAGTCAATAGCTGTTCCTTTTCCTTACGAAATCCCCTTTTGAATCGAATCTAATTGAATTACGTATAAGATATGGAACTACATTTTACATTTTTGATTTTTTTTTAGAACTGAAAGAAGGAAAAATTAAGGAAACTCGTAACCATTATTCTTACTTTGCAAAAAGAGTTCTAGAGATATGGCACAAATGATTTATTGCTATGTGATATCAACTGAAAACAAATACATGTTCATGACCGTTTACGTTTTTAAGTTTAAATAAAAGGGGTGGAGCTTCAGTCATTGAAAAACATGAAAATTAATACTTGAACCATAGCTAAGTTCCGCCTTTCTTTGAATTGTACTCGTGCTGCATATTTCATTATCAAAGTATTATACAACATCTAATTATAAATATTATACAATGGCTTTCCCTTAACACTCGTTTTAACCGATTTATTACATTAAAACATCCAAAGAAAAAATGCAATTTATCTTACAAAATCGGCTTTGCTCTTACGATAAACAAATCAGCGTTCATTCTGAAAACGTGCCAATGTTGTCATGACCACAATTGTTTAGCTTTGCACGAGTTTGGATTGGCACGGTCGGTGATGCATGCATCAAATAAGACATATGATCTATAACATTTGATTGTAATAACATTAATCACGTCATTGTTTTGTTTCTCTTTTGTGACCTTAATATTGTATAGTAATGCTGCCTTTAAATCATACTTTTCTCATTGGTGAAGGCTGTACGGAACAACTCATTTCTGCTTCAAATTGTTTTTCTCTCTTATGTATAGTTGTCAAATTGAAAATTATACCAAATATTCCTATTTTTGTGTATATGTTTTGTCATTGCTTAGCTTACTTTACAGAGAAAAATCAATTTTGGAATTTTGAATTCTGAAATATAACATATGTATGCGCAAATAATGTACAAAACAATAAAAAAAATACTAAAAGAAAGAAGAAAGGGATAATTGAAGATTATCAGCTCGAATCTCTAGTTGCCAATGATATGTGTTTAGTTAATTAAAAAAAAAAACGTTTGTCGCACCTACAACGCACTTATATATTGACATCATTGTTAAAAAAGGTGGATAATTTATTGTTGGATAAGTAGGTCAAGTATTACTGATTATCAGCACACATATTTGATTTAAGGGGCAATAGTTTTATAGATTTTACCAAAGCTTTTGATTCATTGGAATGGAATTCTACGTTAATCACTTTGTAATATTTTTGGATTTATCAAACACATACACATGATGCACTTAGTAAAACATTATATACTGGGTTACAAGCTTGTGATAAAAATTATGAATTGATTTTTTTAAAAATTTTACGCAAAAGAGGAATGAGACAAGAGTGCCCCTAATCGGCTCTTCTTTTCGATTTATCAGTGAAGACCATGGCTTAAAGACTTAGAAAATAGACATATCAAAGGGTTCATAGTTGAACTAAATAATAAAAACTGATAGCATTGAAATTTCTCAACTAGCTAATTTTACGATTTTATTTCTCAGTTACAAGAAATTTTTCAGATCATTAATTGGGGTTTTTCACAACGAAAATTTAAAAGAGAGGGTTTATGGATAGCAAAACTGGAAAATATGAAAGACAAGGAAACTGGTTTTGATTAGACAAACAAAAACAAACAGTTAAAGCACAATAAATATAATTTGGTCATAATAGAGAAGAATGTGAAAAATTAAATCATGAGAATAAAATTGAAAAAATGGAGAAATCTCATTGATGATGTTAACGTCAGTTAGCTTCGATCGGAAAAAATACTACTTGTAAAAATATTACTTTCTCCTCGATTTTTCGTTGTTGGCAAATGCATGTACAGTACCAGATAAATTTAGAAAAGATTACAAATGATTTATATGCAAGGTTATGATATGTCCCTGAAGGGCACTTCAAACTAGAAGTTGATTTCTTTAAAATGTCCAAGTGTAGTTGGTATCAATTGGTAATTTTTTAAATGATTTTAAAAAAAAGAAGAACATTCAATAATATATCAAACACATTTTGTAGAGAAGTATTAAAGTGTTGGGTAATATCACGCGGTGGACAGACATAAGAAATAAGACGACAGGAAAATTTGGGAAGAAACTGAATAATTTGTAAAACATAAAAAATATTTTTGATGTGTTTTCCACAGTTTTAGTTTGTAACCCGGATTCAGTTTCTATCTCTATCGATTTAAGAATTTCAAACAGCGGTATACTACTGTTGCCGTTATTTGACAATACGATAGAGAGTAACTTGATATTTGTAGATAATATAAAAAAGAAGATGTGGTATGATTGCAAATGAGACAACTGTCCACAAGAGACCAACATGACACAGACATTTTAAAACAACTAAAGGTTACCGTACGGCCTTCACCAATACACTGGTAAATATACCACAACCTTTTAGTTTTGCATAACATTAGCCTGTAAGAATAACTGGAAATAGTATTCATTATTAAACGTTAAAATCAATTCTAAATTATAGAGTATTGTCAAAACAATAAGTCTGTTGATGTTAAATGTTTGACAACAATTGTTTTGGTCTGAATTATTTCTCATGAATGTTAGGTTATCTTATACAAATCATATAGATGAAATTAAATCCATGACTGTTGTCACTTAAAAGAAGTATACAAAATTGAATAGCTAAAACATATTTCAGAAAATTTGTATATTTATAGATTATCGATGATCATCTCAGCGAGATTGATTTTCTTGTGCCGGAGTGTCGTAAGCGAGAAAAGCAATCGAGTTGAGATGACCAATGATAATCTATATATCTCTATTTTACATATGGCGACATTGCCAATGGCATGTAAATTTCATTAGCAACGTCACGTACCTCCTTGGTTTCTAGCGATAATTTTTAATCTCAAACGAGTAGCATGATATGATAGATAATTATAAAAAAATAATCATTGTAAATATAAAGATATTTGATGCGAATATCATACAAAAATAAAAATCACAAAAATACTGAACTAAGAGGAAAATCAATTCGGAAAGTCCATAATCACATGGCAAAATCAAATAACAAAACGCTTCAAAAACGAATGGACAAGAACTGTCATATTCCTGACTTGGACAGGCATTTTCAAATGTAGAAAATACAAATGAGAGGTTGAACGCTTTAAAACCAGGTTCAATTTACCCTTTCCTTCATTTGAAAATGCCTGAACCTAGTCAGGAATATGACAGTTGATGTCCATTCCTTTGATGTGTTTTACAATTTGATTTTGCCATTTGATAATATAATTTCCGTTTTGGATATTCCCCGGAGTTGAGTATTTTTGTGATTTTACTTTTTCCAAATATTAATTATTAACATTTTGTTATGACTTCCTTTGGATCATATTCCTCAAGTGTTAAACACTTTAGCTAAGTGACCACCAATCCTCGAACGACATCAGATACAATCAATACAAAATATATCGTATCTTCATCAGGAAGGTTTTTTTTCTCATTTGTGTCAGTTTCCCCTAACTCCTACGTTAAATCAGTCAAGGTATAGAGCGAAGTATCAAGTAAACATCGAGCCGCCCTGTAATAAAAGGTAAGCTATTCATCTTTGATGAAAAGTTCTTAGCAAGAAACGTTTTAAAAAAAAAATGTCGACGCGACTTGTGTTTTAATACGAACAAAATCAGATAAACTCAGTTCTAGTGTTTACAATGTTTTCATAGTGAAGTTTTTCTTTCCGTTTGTTTCATTTTACCTATGCTCCCACATTTAGGCAGTCAAATAAAAGTGTGAGGCGGTTTTGTGATAAAAAGTATGATATATTTTTGATAGAACATTAGCAATAGACGTTAACAAACCGTGTCGATGCGAATTTTGTTTTAATATGAACAAAATCAGATAGCCTCAGTATAAGAATTTACAATGTTTCATCAGGACGTTTTTCTCTCCCTTTGCTTCAGATTCCATCAACTTCTAAATTTTATTATAGTAAAAGTGTGAGGCAACAAGTTAACACCAAGCGGCCCAGTCATAAAAAGAAAGACATTTTATTTTTGATAAAACATACGGTACCTTGACCTATAATGGTTTTATACATTGTTATTTGGATAGAGAGTTGTCTCTATGGCACTCATACCACATCTTCCTATATCTATTTGCAAGATATATTAACTGTTAACAACACTTTGATTATTTTAAGAATGAAGGCTTTCCTTCCTCAGAAATAGATAACCTTAGCTGTATTTCGCAAAACTTTTAGGAAATATTAGTCCTCAACTTGTGTTTTCATACGAACAATATCATGAAATAGCGTGAACAACACATGACCATCGAGCGGCCCTGTGATGAAACGTAAGACATTCATTTTTGAGAGAACAGTCAGAGCAAGATATATTTAAATTCCGCATGCAAGTTGTGTTTTCATACGAACGAAATAAGATAGCCACATTACAAGTAGTTACAATATTTTTATCTGGAAATGTCGTTCTCTTTTTTCCAAATTCTCTAAACTCCAACGTTTAATACGTCAATTATTATGTAAGGCAACAAGTAAACACCAAGCCGTCCAGTCATAAAAAGTAGGACATATTTTTGATAAAACATTCTTAGCAGAACGTTTACCCCTTCGTAGCAATTTATGTCGATTTTTTTAACTTCAAGGGATTATCCCGGTCTATAACAACATTAATCAATGTTAACGTATCACTTGCACATGAATTTAAGAAAATACGTGTTTATTGTAAGTTTTCTGTCTTTTCCGCCTTAAATTTGGTGCTGTTGCTTGGACATGTTTGTAGTTCACTGCTATTGAGAAATTCATAAAAGTAAGTTCCTGAAATATGAATACATATCTGTTGTTGAAATGAAACTGAAAAAAGGTGAAATTGGGTTCGTGCAACTCATTCTTTAGTTTTCTATATTGTGTTTTAGGTAGTATTGTTTGTATGTTGGTTTTGTTAGACATGGTGTCGTCAGTTTATTTTCGACTTATGCATTTAAATTTCCTTTGATATCTTTCGACTCTCTTATACTAGTCCCGACGATTGGTGCAGACATATAGCAGAATTGCTCACTTGATGAGGAAAGCATGAAACTTTGCTTCTAGTAGTTCTTGGTTATATACCCTTTGATTTCAGCTATGGACCCACTCTTAAAAATTCAATATGGCTGCCATTTTCAAGATGGCGGAAAAATGGTATAAATATCAAGATTGTCCTAAAGGTATTATATATAATTTCGGAAAGTTAAAGAAATGATTCTTTAAAAATGGACTTCATGTTGTTGAATTTGTTATCAATTAATTTAAAGTATAAATCGAAAATTGGTTAATTCTATAACACATACGATTGCAAATATGGCTGCATAAACAAAAACAAAAAGTGAAATTCAAAATGTTACTCAATATGTTATATGTTAATGTAATTGTTATTTTAAGCGCTTTCAGTTTTAATGGTTGGAATGACATAGGTCGAAACAAGTCGATTGAACGTTAATATATGTCGGTTAAGTGTGGTGGAATAGTGAGTAACTCATCTGAACTTTTATGTAATGCCGAGGGTACCTTGTCTCATGTCTCTTCAATGCGACGTCTTACGTCACTTATCGCGTTTTCATCTGCTGTACCCACTACGTCGTCAAATGTAATCAATAGGTGTACCTTCCTGCAGGCGGATTAGACGATTGCCATCATTGAAAATGGGTAAGGGGCAACTATTTCCTTTTCCAACTACGTGCGAAACCAATTCGCAACAAGTCAGCGAGTATGGCCCAAAAATGCACTTCAGGTTAGCCCTTTATTAGTTTTGATAGTAACAGTAATTTTTGAGTTTGACAGAATCGTGATAGCTTGCTTTATGCAGACTTGCTGTGTTGAAATCTTTTTTCACTGTTAAAACATGCCGCATTTATCACTTTATTGTTGATGGTAGTTTTGGCAGTATTAGGTTAATCACTGCGCTCATGGTGTCCAAAATATCTAGTCTAAGTATGACTGTTTTGTCTGTTAATGGCTCTTTGAACACATCCCATTGTATGTTGACTCTATTAATGTCGAGAGTCGTTCTTTATTACCTTCCAAACAACAAGCTGTTAACCCAAACCACGTAGCGTTACGTTCTCCAAATCTCCATTTTCTGTTGGAATTAATTTCTCATTTACTAATTTTATCTTTGCAGCAGTGTCATCATTCATGCTCACATTCTGGTCATTATAGTACCCCGTACTGTTAAGCTCTATCAAATGGTTCGTGTGATGACGATATCGGACGAGGCTAATCGTGCGTTGGCTTACTGCTTTGACCCTTTGCTGTTTAAAGACTCTATTGTTGGGGTTACACTTTGATTTGCTCCGTATCCTGGTGAAGGTGACCGTTGTCTGAAATAGCCGGGATTTCTGGAGTTGTCCTTGGAGATGCTAACCGTTTTCTTTATGGATTATATTATCTCTAGATTAGTGAATGTGTTGCTCTCCTGATCGATAGGCATGAAGCTTAGTGTATTTCTATCTGGCGATCTTCAACGTGTATATATTGATCAGGTGATTTTCCATTGAACTGGTGATCTTCCATGATTATTTGATCAGAAGAACCGAGGTTATACTGATTGGTCAATTCACGGTTATGCTGATTAGTTGAAAGCATAACATTAGCTAGTTTTGTGACAATTTTTGTATGGTTATGCACCTCATTATCCAAAGGAATGCCCATTTTACCTTAATCGGTCGGTGATACTGCGCCAGCAGTAAAGTAGACTTGTCGATGGTCATAATTGGCTCTTTTTATCCATATATCGCCTTCTGGTTTGCTTTTGAGGTTTTCAATTGTTGTAACGCCTTGTTGAATGTTTCTGGCTCCTCTTTATTACATGCCTTGTAGAATCTTTGTCTTTACATCCTCGAAGGAATGTTTCGGTTTCAATAAAGTTTGATCGTCATTATTGCTGAAGCGCTGCTCCAAATAAAGTTACCTTGCGAGCGTACTCAAAGAAAACATCGGCCTGCAATCTTGGGTCTACACACATTTTTTTCTGTTTACCCATTGTCATCTACCAGCAGTATTTCAAATTGGTAGATTAACGCCTGTCAAGTCATGGATCCTCTTCAATTGAGTTTTTGCATTTTTTGGAGCTGTGGGCTGCGGCTCCGGTCCCTTGCACCAAGATTTTCTTGCTATCGGGTATGTTCTCTCTCTAATGAGGGGTCTGAAGAAGAGATGTTGCCACACTCTTTTTGTTTCCTCTGTCCTTTCTTGGATCGGTCAGTGCAGGCAGCTTGCTGTTATGGGAAGCCTGTTAGAGCTCCAGGACCTGACGAAGTTGTCATAATTGGAGCGATAAATGTGGGATTTGCAATTGACTCAACGTGTATGATACCGTAATTGGGCACTGCATTCAGCATCGGAGAAACAGGATAGAATCCACTTGCAGCCAATTGTTTCGGTAATGGTGTGCTACTCTGAACCAAATATTATTGACTCATAGTAAACGGTAAATGTGCGCAAGAAGACACAATCATTTTGCTGTTATCCTTGATAAGTACTAGAGGTTAATAGTATGTTCTTAAATGGAAATTGTTGTTGAATAATTTGAACTGCCTCATGCATAGGACTTTTGACTTAAAGTGAAGACACCTTCAACAGAGTTTGCGTGGCTGATGGTTAATGCGAACTACAATTGGGGAAAGACCCAAGGCATGGATTTGATTTTTTTGTGTACTTTTAGTTAACTTGCGTTGTGCTGGCTAAGGTCAACTTTTAGCTAAGATGTTGTGTCCATAGCTAAATTTTAACTTCTTTATTTCGATTGTAAACTAATTCATGTACAACAGTTGCCATTTGTTGGAAGGTACCCTGCTGTTCAAATGCACTTTAAAATTGAACTGTGTCTCCTTCTTCAGTTGTTGTAAGCTTGTCCATTCGTCTCACCACAACATTTAATATCTATTGGTCTGACCAACAATTCCACCAAGCAATTATTACTATCTTTGTGATCTATCCTGTCTTCAGACTGCTGAAGTTGCTGAGATATTGCTCCCATCTGTTCGTTATTAATATCCATTGCCTCTTTTTGTCAGCTTGAAACGTAAGGAGACCATCACATATTGTATCAACTCGCGCTTCGCTCTGTTTTATATTGCGGTAAATTTCAGCTGTTCTTCGAGCATTAAATTTACTATCTGCTTAAAATTCTTGGTACAATTGTTTAATAGTCATATTGAGCTGTCCTATGTTAAAGCGTCTTCAGCTGTGGGTTTTTCCATTTCTCTAAATGATTCAGTTTCTGCCATTTCAATATTCTTGTCCTTGTTGTCCTAAATTCCTGCCATTTTACTGATATGTGTTTAAATGATTCTCAATTAATATCTCAAATTGCAAAATATTGCGACCTAAGGAATAAGATAGGCACTGAATAATATCTTAAGGCAGATAAATCCTAAATCACAGCTTTTATGTGTGACCCAAGACAACCAATAGTGCAGCTTTTAATGAAAGCTACTACTTTGTATATGAAATCACAAGGAAGGCAAAATCAAAAAGGACAGAACTTGGACAGATACTTAATGATATTTTACATCAATAAAATGCTTATATTCAGGTCAATTCGCAATAATGAATATTTGCTTAATTTTCAATGCGGCTATTTTGAAAATAGCCGCTATTTTGGATTTCAAAGAAAGATCAAAACAAAATCTTGCTAAATACACCAAGTCATTCAAATATGTTGATGTTTTGTGCACATCAATGAAAGTTTCGTGTTTTTCTAGACAGAAATGATTTTGGAATAACATTATACATGTTTAAAAGAGCTCAAATGATTTTCTTACTGGACAGTGGTCACTTCATTGGATATTTCACTGTGTCATGTCGTGAAATTAATGCTGGTTCAATTCATAACAATGTACAAAACCGGTTCAACTGCTTTTGCAAGGCGAAAAAGAAAGTCGAATCGTGAAGCCAATAAACATTTTTTTTTTTAATCTGAGAATGTAAATTGAAGATTACGTTATATATTTTACATTAAATTTATTTGCAGAATAAAAACTTTGGTAATGAGAGTCCCAGACAATATATTAATTGACTGTTTTCCCACAAATTCCACGTTTTTTAAGTATTAGTTTACTAGTAGTAGCCCGCAATGCATTGTAGTTCATTGAGTCGATTGGTCAGTTTGTCAAGGGCATATTGGCCTTGTGTTTTGGAAATTACTATGCAAATATATTCTGACGTCAGAAAATCTAGAGTTCTGGACCTGTTGTACATGATTCAATTTTATTCGACTTTTATAAATGTGTAAACTATTAATTAAAGAGATATTTGTAGATTTTAGGCACTTAACTTTGTATTATTGAAATTGAAATTGATAGAAAAATAAAAATAGGTCAGAAAAACTTCCTCATATATGATTGTAAATTGGGTATTCTGAGAAATTATAATTTTATTAATACAAACTAAACGAACATACATTTTCAACCATAAGCGTAAATCACTTAAATTAATATAATGAAAAGGAAAACGAAACTCAATCATTTTGATGGTTGTCAAAAACTAACTTGATGTTGCATTTTTAATACAACCATTACCAAATTGAATGTAATTATTTTACATGAAATAGAGAATCAATTATTTTGTTTTTATTGTTTAGATTTCTACTGATATTACTTCATATAACAATGTTGACGTGCTTACAATTGAACTATATATAGGAAGAAGTGGTGTGAGTGCCAATGAGACAACTATCCGTCCAAATAAAAGAAAACATTTATAGGTCGACGTACGGCCTTCAACACGGAGCCTTGGCTCACACCGAAAAACAAGCTGTAAAAGGCCCCAAAATTACTAGTGTAAAACCATTCAAACGGGAAAACCAACGGCCTAGTCAATTAAAAAACGAGAAACGAGAAACATGTATAAATTACAAAAACGAACGTCAACTACTATACTTAAGTACATAAGATTCCTAACTTAGGACAGGTGCAAACATTTGCAGCAGGATTAAACGTTTTAAATTTGTATTCTACATGAAATATAAAACATGTCTAACATGGAACGTTTCTTTTCCATAGTTGTACATATACCTTTAAGATAAACAGTTTTTTTGAAAGATTTTTAACTCCATACATAAAATGTCTTCCAATATTTGATAGTTGCGCTGTTACACAATTGGTAACATTCATTAATTATCAAGGAGTATTAATTAGGAAATTTATTAAAAAGGAATTAAACAATTCAATGACAATCATGTACGCTTTGGACACTTTTAAATAACGATCTGTTCAAATATTATAGACATACCATGTATAGCCTGAAGCCAATAAATGACCATGTCTAGTGTGAAATAACATGTACCCGTCAGGGGTTTATTGCATAGTTTGACAATTAACCACAGATTAATATTACTCGAAAACCAGACGACTACGTAACCGGCCTACAGCTATGGACCGTTTGTATGAACAACTGGACTATATAAGATCCAGCTTTGGACTTGAGAGAACAGCTTGGTACAAGTTTTGGTACCGGAGATTCCGCCAAGGTCTCCCCCCTTGTGGGTAGGCTGGAACTCATGCGCTTAATATCCGAACGTACTTAATTAGGACTGAACATTTATAAAACTATACGAGCACGTGCCCTTGTGAGATATTGAACATTCGAACAATTGAACTTTAAAAACAGTTTGTGAACATTTCAACATTGAACTTTAGAATCTTTCTTGACTTTGTTATTTCGTAATAAAATTATTTAATCCACTGACTATGTTACAGCGCCACTGATGAGTCTTGAAGCATTTACTTATTGTTTAAGTGAGAGAACATTTGTAATGACATGTAAGGGAATTTTTTTAACAATCCAAACAGTTTTGTTTTGTTTTGGTGTTAATCTATTCTAAGTCTTTCAAAAGTTACGAACAACACATTGAAATTTCAATACCCTAATAAATGATCTATTAAAAAGTAAAAACACAAAAATACTGCACTTCGAGGAAAATTCAAAAAGGATAGTCTAAAATCAAAAGGCAAAATCAAAAGTCCAAACACATCAAACGAATAGATAACAACTGTCATATTCCTGACTTGGTACAGGCATTTTCTAATGTAGAAAATGGTGGATTGAACCTGGTTTTATAGCTAGCTAAACCTCTCACTTGTATGACAGTCGCACCACTATTAAACAGAGGCTTACAACAAATATATGAAACTAAGACATACCACGAAGAAGAAAAAGATTTGACTCACAATATACAACAAATGGAAGTTTTGTAACTTCAAGGACAAAGACCTATTTTCGTCTTGAATAAACATTCTCTACGTAACACTTCAATATCAAGAAAACAAATAAGGATCAATTTAAGATTATGAAACAAAGAGAGAAACAAACCTCTTTGGCAACAAAAAAAATTACTTGTGTAGATCATATTTTCTATTGTTTATCTTAACACTAAGTAATAGGAAAATACGAATTATAAGTGTCAATTACTTGAATCAATATTTTAAAAGAAAGTGAAAATTCCAATGAATTAGTTCTATATCTATTTTAAGTTTAAATGTAAACATTTCCCAGAAGTCGTTTCTGAACATGTTTAATTCATTTCGGTACTTGAATTTTTTTTTTTAGACATTTAAAGATTTATAACAAAATGACAATGATCATTGCATTCAAGTTACAGTAGTTTATCGATCAAATCTAGTAAACGATTTAGGAAAAAAATATATGGTAACAAACATAAACTGTGTCGGTCAACCAATTTGTGATGTTAACCATACAGCATATGCACGTTTGATTCGTTTCTCACTTTATATTTCAATGAAGATTTGTTTTCGTAAATACAATTCAATGTATCGTGTATATCTTTATTAAGATTGTAAATCATGTAATAATGTCGTTCATGTCGTCATTTTTATCTCTTTAATCCTTTTTAAAATGTGTTGTTTATATCGTCATTTATAGGCTGTGTCATGGTGTTGTATCTTTTGTGTCGTACTTAATCATTTTGTATTTTTCCATTGTGTCATGCACGTGGACATTAGTATGTTGAATCAATTCACTATGACGTTTATGTCATCATTTATATATTGAACTCCATGCCATTGTGTCGTCTGTAAGGCTTATTATCCACAAACACAATTGAGGGGAAAATTAGATAAAACTCAAGAAGTTTTGTTGGTTCTTTTTTTACTAGAGATGATTCTGCAAAATATGTGCTGCATATGAATACAAAAACGTAAACTTAAATGTTGGTTTGAAATAAGTTACCCCTTTAATCTCCCAACTGACATTTTATTCAATAGATACTCAGAAAATAAACTTCAGACAACATATTTCAGGAAAGAAAACAGAACGACTCAACTCAACAGATACATATTCCAATAGTCTTGTTTTGACAACAGTAGTCATGTTTCGTTTGTTATTTGATATTGACAAGTGTATTTGATAACAAGATGGCATGCTATATTCATTGAAATAAAGTGTTCTATGTTGTGATGTTACACTGTTGTTTAAGATAAAAATGAAGGTTTGGTTCCATTAATTTTGTTTAAACCCGCTGCAAATTTTAACCCGGTCTTCAGTTAGTAATTAGATATTTAGTTGTATATGTGGTTCATAAATGTTTCTTGTTTCTCGTCTTTTATGATTTTAGACTAGTAGTTTTTGCGGCATTTAAAGCTTGCAGTACGATGTGAGCCACGACTTCTTTATGACAACCATACTTTGGCCTTTAATTGGTAAAGGAATATGTGGTATGAGTGCCAATGCCACAACTCTCCATCCAAGAAACAATTTATAAATTAAAGTAAACCATAATAGGTCAAGGTACGGCCTTCAACACGGAGCCTTGGCTCACACAAAACAGCAATCTATAAATCGCGCCCAAACTTGCTAGTGTGAAACCATTAAAACGGTTAACTTTTAAAAAATGTGACTTAGATGGAGAGTTGTCTCCAGGGTTTTACCACATCCGTTTCTAACTCTCACCCGACTAATAAAATGAGTAAACCCCTTTGTTATCTATAGTTATTCTCTTAAACTTATCTGGTATTCTATATTGTAATGAATAAACACTAAAACTTTTACTTTTCAAAAGATACTTTAAATATAGCAATAAAGAACTCATCATTTTGACTTCTGGGCACACAAGATTCATCGTCGAGTAGTTGTAGGAAGGTTTAACAACAACTAGCTTTTTTAAATTTAAAAGGGGAAAAAACATTATATATCAACTTTTCTAAAAGGGGGATACGCTTACTTTTAATTATAAAAAAGATATATGTACAGGAATAATACAAAATTATTGGACATGTTAATACCAGGTAGATGTGTATTTCTTAGGGTAAATTTCTTAGCTTTTCTGGTAGATTTTGAATATTTCTGATACGTCGTCCACGTTCGTTCCAAAGACGTTCAATTGGTGATAAATCTTAAGACACTGCTGGCCAAGGCAACACACGAATATGATTATTCTCCAAAAAGGTCATTGAAATGTATTTCACATGACAACAGCCGTTGTCCTGCTGAAAAAACGTGGTTAAAACGATGTCTTCGGAGAAACGGGAGAACAACTGGAGCCTGCATTTCGTCCCTATACCTTGTTGTATTTAGGTTACCAACGATGATTTGAGCTCTGTGCGTTCCCGGTAGGTAATTCCGCCCCATGCCATGATTCCGCCACCATCAAATCGATCTGTTTTCTGCACGCACGCATAAGAACATCGTTCTTTGCGTCTCCGGTAGACCCTGGCTCTGCCGTCACTAAATTTCAATTTTAGATTCATCGGTAAAAAGAAACCTGTGTTTATGTTTGCCTATTCCATCGAATCTGTACCTGTGTCCATTGAAGTAGTGGCATCCTGTGACACTGTGTAAGGATACTTCCCTTCAATGGACGACTAGTTCTTAGACCAAGTTGACGCAATCGTTTACAAACTGTTCGAACAAATCTTCTGTTGTTATGTCTTCTGTGGGTTTGTCTTGCAGTTTGTGACGCGTTTACGAATCAATTCCGGAGATGAATGATGCGGAAGACCGGGCATATGTTTTACGTGTAACTTTTTCAATTTTTGTAATGCGACCTTTTGATAACAATCTTGTTCGACACAATAAATGACAACAAGGACAACTCTATACAGGTAAACTTTTGAAAAAAGGTTATTTGTTTGAAATCAGAAAATGACATCATGTAATTTCCGATATTTTTATAATTGAGTAAATTTGATAGATAAATCATTCAGGTTACTAGTTTTAATCATAAAAAATATTTGAAATTAATATATGTGATATTTTCAAATTAAAAACCAATGTAACGTTGTTTTTTTTGTTTGCCTAGTATATTATACATAATTTACTAATATATAAAATTAAAAGACATAAAGTTTATTCGTCAATACTGAACAGATAAAACCCGAGCAGTCTGTCATTCGGAATACAGGATATACATTCGATGAGTATCTCAATATCACGTGACTTATTTAAAGCGGTCGTTTAAGGAAGATGAAACATAAGAGTAAACACAACTTTCGGGTTAATGAACTGTACTTGTAGTTCAGATCATATCTTCTATTGTTTATTTGAAAACAAAGTAATGTACTTGTCATAAGTGCTAAACACAAAGAAATCGAACCAGAATTAGAATGAACATTTCTAAAACTAACTTCCTTTTTAGGTTAAATCACAAATTGTCCAGTGTTCTATTGAAAATATTTCCAATTCAGTTTACGTTATTCAGCTCAAAGATATTGTTTTTTCTCAGAAGTTTGAATATATTAGTGGAACATTATTTAGTGAGAGGACGTCAGTAAACAAAACATTTTAAGTTGAAAATTCACGAGATGTTGCATGAAGTCTCCTTAGTCAATCTCAATAAACGACACCGGAAAGCTTTTTAACAAAGTACAAAAACATACTGAAAAAGTAATGAAATAAGACTAACATGTATAGCAATTCTGTACATTAATAATATCACTTCTGAACACAATTTAAACCACTCTTTAAACGTTGATGCTATCATAAGCAAGTCTGTTATTATCGGGAAGCACTTCCAAATGCATTGCATCAACCTCCCGGAGATAGTCTTATGTAATGCATATATAAAAATTGTCTTGAGAAATGTACGGCAAAGACAAATACCGACTATTCTTAAATTGACGTTCGAATTCAAAAAAGTTAAAAAAAAGAAAGAAAAAAAAAAGGCCAAATAAAGACCGAAGTTATAAAGCATTGAGGACCAAAATTCCTAAATTCTTTGCCAAATACAGCTAAGGTAATATATGCCTGAGATAGAAAAGCCTAAGTATTTAAAAAAAATCACAATTTTGTAAACAGTTAATTTATAAATATAACAATATCAATTATAATTCATGTCAGCACAAACAGTGCTGATTTCTGGGCTTGTGATACCCCCGGGAAAATAAATACTCACCAGCAGTGGCATCGACCTAGTGGTTGTAAATAAACTCATCATATATACCAGGACTAAATTTTATATATACGCCAGACGCGCGTTTCGTCTACACAAGACGCATCAGTGACGCTCGAATCCAAAAAACTTAAAAAGGCCAAATGAAGTACGAAGTTATAAAGCATTGAGGACCAAAATTCCTAAAAGTTTTGCCAAATACAGCTATGGTAATCTATGCCTGAGGTAGAAAAAGCCTAAGTATTTCAAACATTCAAAATGTTGTAAACAGTTAATTTTTAGATATAATAACAATATCAATGATAATTCATGTCAGCACAAACAGTGCTGACTACTGGTCTACATGTGTTACTAAGAACCTCAATATCACTTGAATTTACTAAAGCAGTCATTTAAAAATAAACTAAAGGAGAAACAAAACTTCCTGGCTGATGAACTGTAAATTATCTGTCAAGATCATATCTTTTATTGTTTATTTTAAAACAAAGTGATGACAATCAACTAATCCGAAGTGCTCGACACTTTTATCAAAGGAAATCGAAAACGACTCTGAATGATACTTTTTCCAAAACTAACGTTATTCCAGTGATCTTATGCTAATATTTCAATTAATTTGGTAAAGGTTTTCTTCTCATAAACATGTTTTATGTCATACTTTTAATACTGTTTGAAAATTTCACCAATAAATAAAACATTTCAAGCTTGAAATATTTAGAAGAAAATGAATGACGATCAACTTATTATAAGAATTAAATACTTTATCAAACGAAATCGAAACATAATTTGAATTAAGCTTTCCCCAAAACTAACTTTATTTGTAAGTTATATAACAAATTGACCAGTGGTCATTTGTTAATATTTCCATTTAATTAAGTGTAGTTTTTCTGATTATAGATATTTCATGTCAGACGTTTAATATAAGGAAAACATGCTATCAAAAGTCACTGAAAAACAATGTACAACATGTCATATAACAAAATCATGAACTAAAACAAATATGTACAGCATGTCATATAAGAAAATCATGAAATAAAACAGATATGTGTAGCAAATCTAAATGAAACTCAATGATGATCAATGATCGAGTATTGATACATAAATGGAAAAAGTAATAAAATACAAAATAGGGATTTTTGTTGGGAAGGTGATGAGGAGGGAATTTTAAACCAGAGTCCTACAGGGGTAGAAACCAAAACAGCAAAAACACAAGGATATGACGGAAAACAAACCCCCTCTATGGAATATGGACCAACACAAAAAATGTAATCTATTCATATAAGGTGGAGTAGTTAAAATAAAGACATGCATACAACTTTCATATCACAATTCAAATATATATATCAATTATTACAATATGTATGTTATAACATTTGATAAAAATAATTTACCTATCTGAATTTCGAATTCCGAATTCTGAATGCTGAATTCTGAATTACAGGTGAGCCTTCTCAGCTTTCGTAGTTTTAAGAAAATAACATACTATGTAACTGGACTTTAATCATCACACAACGTCTACTAATTAACAGATTAAATTAATTTTTGCATCCGTTTTTCTGTTTCGCTATACGTAAACATTATTATGGACATAACGAGTTCATTGATTGATACAACACTATGATTAAACAGTTTAAACTTGAAAGAGACCCGTAAGGTATTCAAGCTTTTAAGTGGAAAATAAAC
Organism: Mytilus trossulus; assembly: GCF_036588685.1. NCBI lineage: Eukaryota > Metazoa > Mollusca > Bivalvia > Mytilida > Mytilidae > Mytilus > Mytilus trossulus. The sequence goes on along the minus strand of NC_086383.1, from coordinate 8,401,315 downwards.
TAAAAACGACATTGCAAACCAGAGAAAAATATGAACAGACAAACTTAAAAAAACCAAAAAACACAACATGAACAACTTAATGCGAAATATTCCAAAGTTTTAAGTATGATTCCTCTAATTTTATTTATGTTAATTATGTCCCTGATTTCATTTCGGAATATTTTAAAAAATATCACTGACCTTGTCTTTTTTGTCTTTTTTTAGGAATTATTGGTCCTCAACGCTCTTTAATTTCGTACTTTATTTGGCCTTTAACATTTTTGGATTTGAGTGTCACTGATTAGTCTTTTGTAGACGAAACACGTATCTAGCGCAAGTATAAAATTTGAATCCTGATATCTAAGAAGAGTTTATTTAGATATTAAAATAACTACTACTGTACTAATCCTGTCATGTACTAGAAGAAAAATAAATGACATTCAGCAGACTCTTACATGTGACTTCTGGAAAATGTATAATTCATGAAAACAATGATAGTGTGGGGTTTCGAAAGATTGTTCAGTAAAGTTGTGTTTCAATTTCCTTTAAGATGAACGTAGATAAGTGTTTTACACTTTTTATCTACAAAATCTGCTTTTACATGTTATATGCTTAAATATCCGGAAATATGTTTTGATGATGAAAAACACGAGAACTCAACTCATCTGCGATATGTTCGCGCGATTAATCTTTATAATCCTGGTACCTTTGATAATTATTCAGATATACAAATAAGCGTCTGATCTTAGAATGTACCAGTTTTTCCTATCCACGATTGTTTACCTTTAACTGAGAGTGACATTATAATGTACCATTTTTGTTTCTATCCCTGATTGTTTACCTTTAACTGAGAGTGACATTATAATGTACCATTTTTGTTTCTATCCCTGATTGTTTACCTTTAACTGAGAGTGACATTATAATGTATCATTTTTGTTTCTATCCCTGATTGTTTACCTTTAACTGAGAGTGACATTATAATGTACCATTTTTGTTTCTATCCCTGATTGTTTACCTTTAACTGAGAGTGACATTTTAATGTACCATTTTTGTTTCTATCCCTGATTGTTTACCTTTAACTGAGAGTGACATTATAATGTACCATTTTTGTTTCTATCCCTGATTGTTTACCTTTTGATTGAGTGTGGAGTCGCATAATGTGTGATGCATGAACAGATATAATGTTGCATTGTCTTTCATTGGTGTAGCATACATATCGCTATTATCTTTTTGTGTATATATTGTAATACCAATGCCATTTAAAGCTTTCTTCACCATGCATAACATTGTGTTTTTTTTTTATTGTAGTAGGCTGTACGGTAGCAAACAATACTACATCAAATTAAAGTGCTGTTCTCTATATATAGTTATGGCATTGGAGGTCATTGATTAGTTTACTATGATGTGAAAAAGTAACATGTCTGACATAAAAGAGTGCTATTTGCAAATGACTTATCAAGTTCAAAACAAAAAGAACTACTAAATGCATTTGACATATCATATGACCATTGAAAAATGAATGAACACAGGGAACTTCCACGCACATCAATCTCATTGAAATTTAATACATTTGAATCTTACGTGCAAATCACGTAAATTTCACCTCAAACGTGCTTTTATGGGAAGTTGACGTTACAACTCAAAAAATAAAAATAATTAAAATTACACGTAAATTTTCAAATTTTATTGAAATCTTGAAAAACAATATTTTTGTGTGACTCTGTAAGTTTGACGTGACTTTTATGTGTATCTTAAGTTAACTTTAAGACTTGAGTACGGTTTTGAATAAAGATTCATTAACATTGTATTTCGATGTCTTTTTATCTATATTGATACAAGTGTTTTAAACAATTTGTTAGGCGACCACCCATCCTTGATATAGTACGAACGACATCAGATATCATCAGTACAATAATTCATAGTATTTTCATCAGGAAGAGTTTTTTCCATTTGTTTCAGTTTCCCTAAACACCTACGTTTAATCAGTCCAATAACATTGTGAAGCAACGACTGGACATCAAGCGTTCGTGTACTAAAAGGTAAGATATTATATTTGATAAAACATTCATAGATTCGAGTAAAACCTGCAACGTGTGTTTTTATACGAACAAAATCAGAAAGCCCCAAGAAATTACAATGTTTCATCATTAAACTTTACTCTTTTTTCCAGTTTCCCTAAGCTCCAAAGTTCAATTCGTCAATTATTATGTGAGGCAACAGGCCCTGTGATAAAAGTAAGATAGCTATCTTTAATAAAACTTTCAAAGCAGTATGTTTACACCTTCGATGCAACTTATGTCGATATTTTTGAACTTCAAGGGACAAAACATAGATGTTCTAATTACCAATACAGGTATTGCAACAGTAACTGGTTTTGTTAGTACACAACCAAGGATGGGCGATCACTTAGTTAAAGTGTTAAATCGACATCCTTCAATAACTACAATATAACACACAAGTAATGCAACAGTAAACAGAAGTTTATACTTTAATGCACCTCGTGTCCTTCTTTTTGAACTTCAAGGGATTTCCTCAGGCTTTGTTGTTACCTTGATTCTGTTTGAGACATCAATATCCTCTAATAATCATAAAATATCAGACAAGACATAGATGTTCCTGGTATTATCTTCTTAACAATACACATATTGCAACATTGATGTTAACATATCAATCTCACATGGTTTGAAGACAAAAGGTATTTGTTATCAGCGTTTCTGTCTTTTCTTCCTTCAATTTGGTGCTGGTGCTTAGACACGTTTGTAAACATTTGTTTGTAAGACATTTATAAAATTAAGTTCGTCCACTATGAATAAAATCTACTGATTCAAGATGAAATCACGTGCGTGTTCGAACCCTTCATAAACAAATCGTTATTAAGTTATAAAATAAATCATCTCAAGTAAAAGCAGTGGTCAGTAAATTCTTTAAAAATGCCAAATGAACGTCTAAGAGATAAGTTAAACACGATTGAATAGAAAAAAAGATAATATATCAGAATCTTTTGTACAATTTAATAAATGGGGACACACATATACATCAGCAGCTGACATCTAATTTGGGTTATCAGTGGAATATTACAGGTACATTAAGAAAAACGTGGTTTCTTGAATTAACAATATAAAAAGCATATTTGAATAAATGTATAATTCTATTGAAAAAATTAAAGAAATAATAATAATACAAAAAGAAATACTAAAATGATTTGACCTGTTTTCGTGCTACTACTGGAGAAATGTATGAATTAAGTAGACAACAATTTCCAAATTATTCACTTTTTGATTTCCTTGTGATCATTATCATCATTAAACATTTGTGACCGCCCATCGTTGGTTGTGTACATGTACTTACAAAATCAGATAGTGTCAGTAAAAGTATTAATAATGTTTTCATCAGGAAGTTTTTGTATCTCTGTTTGTGTTAGCTTCTCTCAATGTATACTTTTAATCATGCAATAATTACTATTAAGCATTAGATGAACATCAAGGTTTCTAGTGATAAAAGGTAAGATATATATTGTTGATAAAACATTCAGTAGACGTTCACACTGTCGTTGTAATCTATGTCGCTCTTTTTTTAATTTCAAATGACCAACTCAGTGTTTGCTTGTTATTTTGATTCGTTTCGTACTAATCGATAGACGAGATGTTACTCACGATTATCTTCAATTACCTCAAAAAACCATATATACAAATATATATGTTCCTGCTATTATAAATAGTATAAGACCACATGGAAAATGTATGTCAAACAAGTATTAATACATGTTTATTTAAGCATAATGCACACTATGGCTCTTCAACTAATTCGGTTTTTATACATCAGTGCATGTCTTTCAACTGTTCGGCCTTTAGTGTTCCTTATCAAGTCAAGGTCGTTAAAAACTTCCATTTGTTGTGTCATCAATGTAAATCCAGAAAAACTCGTCGGAAGTATGACATTTAAAACGTGTTGAATTCATTTAATCTTCAGAATTTGTAAGGCCGTAATAAGATAAAAATAAAATGAAAAAAGATGGACTCACTAATATAAAATAGAAAAGATAAGAGTATTTGGTACAACTTCCAGTCGCAGATATTTCATGCATCTTCAAGATGAAAACAAACACCTAATATGATACTCTTGAGATCGACGTACCTATCGCTACTGCGAAAGGAATATACCCAGTGTTATATGCAATAACATTGTATATAGGGAAATGCTTTAGCAATGTATATCGTGTAATGCTTTAAATTTACTGGTGTAAGCATTAACCAACGGCAACCTTATGATATTGTATCAAGTTTGATGCTTTAAAAATTTACCTAATAACATTTTAAATAAATATACTCAGTGTAAAAGCACGGATGATGATTATTAATTATGTATGCATATAATGTAATTTTAATTATTCTTTTATTCACAATATATATGTGGTTTTTGGCTTGATTCTGACCAATGTTTATATTCCAAATATATATGTATATGCCATTATTTTTGTTGTTGGTACCAATTATGTAAATCAATTGTATTTAATGTAATGTCCTTTATGGGCCCTGTAATTTGGGAAATAAAAATATTCCATTCTATTCTAAACGTATTACTAAACAGGTTTACCTAGCGTAGTGCTGTACGAATATAGCCTCTGCATAATACAAATGCATAGCTTTCCTATTTACATAATATAAGACAATAAGGAGATGTGGTATGACATCCAATGAGACAACTATCCGCCACTGGTTAAATAAAGCATTCTATGTAAGCAATAACTATAAACAACCATACTGTTTTAAACAATTAAAGGGATGAAAACATATTGTGTAGGCCACAAAAGAACCCGACATGAAAAACACGAATAATTTCAAACGAGAAAATCAACGGCCTTAAGGATGTATTCTTATGACATTTCAGTCTCCTTCAGTCTCGTTAAAAATCTCGTTCTTGTGTGTGTTACGTTTCGGTGTTATGTCGTTGTTCTCCTCTTATATTCAATGCGTTTCCCTCGGTTTCTGTTTGTTACCCCGAATTTGTTTTTTGTCCATGGATTTATGAGTTTTGAACAGCGGTATACTACTGTTGCCTTTATTCTTGAATTATTTCCAAAACATGTGATGCAGGTTGAAAATATCAATGAATTCTAAAAATATTATAATCAAACATAACTCTGTGAAAAAAATGTGTATTTACAATGAACGGTTTTTGAGAACTGCAGTTTTCAAATTTTACGACCAATCAAATCAGTATTTTTAGCCATAACTTTGAGAAAATGGGTGAGGGATACAAAAAATGATTTTACAAGAAAGTATGAAAAGAAGTTTAATTGTGGAATTGTGATTTTTTTCCAGAAAATAGCCCCAAAATAGTTAAAAAATCGATGCAAAATGGGAAATTCATCAATATTGGGCATTTTCAAAGGGCCGTAGCAAAAAAAGAAGTTCACCCCCATATGATTTGTTCATTGCCAATTATTTTGTTATAAACCCAAAAATCAGGTTAAGAAAAAAAGTTTAATTCTAGAAATTTTTGGCTCCTCAGAGGTGTACATCCTTAAAAAAATAGTTACGAATCAAATCAAATACCATGTTGTGAAGTGGTAGACTTGAACCAAAGTGAATAACTACCAGTAAACCATTAGTCCAATAACGCAAGACTTTGGAGTTCAAAATAATTTACATTCAACGATTTTGATCGAATATATATAAAAAAAAATTTGGAAGGGGGGGGGGGGGGTGTGGAGTGGTCAATATTAATAATAAAAATAATATATATCCGATAAAAATGTTGAATGATAATGATATGAAACTCCAAATTCTTATTTTATTGGACTAGTACACCACAGGCTTCTCAATTCTTGTATTAACATGAACTAGTTAAACCCATAGAGCTGACCGAGTGCGAGATCCTCCTGGATAATTACTGGGGTCGTTAGACATCCCTTGCAGAGAACTTCGGTTAAAATAAAAAATAAATCTTTAAAATGCTATCGAAGTGCAAACCATGCAAAATTCTGAAATCATTTCACCTCTCATTTCGTTAAACATGAAATTCCAGTTACAAGCGTTGAAAAGCTTTCCTGACCTCTTTTCTTTAACCGTAATAATATTATATTTTACTTATTCATAATCTGGAATTGAGACTTGAGAATAAAATGTTACTTCAAAATTATATTCTCTAATTTTAAATGATGTACACAGGCACAATAAAAAAAAAATGTTTGCTATCTCTTCGAAATTGGAATTTAATAAAGAAGAAATTACGTGTTATATTTTTATCTTACATTTATGTGTTCTTTCAATTTCAAATTTGGTTCTAAATTTAGATTTAGTTTTCCTATAAATTGCGGACGGAATAGAAGAAACCTCTTTATTTTCTGCACATGTATGAAAAAGTTGAAAACAGGGAGTTGAATGACATAGTTTTTACTTATTCTTGGATAAATGTTTAGAGTGATCACTATTCAGTTAACTGAGTAAATTAATTTGTTTGGGCCGGCCTATTTTTTTTATTTTCTGTCTTTGTTCTTCCGACTTGTAAGTGTTGCACAGCCACTCGTGGTCAAATTATATTCTTTTGGTATAGTCTTTCTTTTAAATGGATATAAATTATATGTCCTAAAATATGTCCTAAAATATTCATTTGCACAAAATACGAACATGTCAACGGTCTTTTAAATTCAATAACTAATTTCACATGTGTTTCATTCCTTATTATTCGTAACCTAAAACTTTATGTTGAGAACTGAGTGTTTTCGTTTAAAACTACGGTTTTTTAAAACCATGTTGTTGAGTCAATTCAGGTTTCATTTTAATTAATTAGATATCAATAGAAGAAGAATTGTCTCATGTTTATTTGTTTATAGTTCTGTTGTGAGGCGTTTTTACAATCTGTTGATATTATAAACACGAAATGCCTTCTCCCACGCATCCAAAACAAGCACATAAACAAAAACAGTCAACTGGTATTAAAGTAAGGCTGCATGAAACAATACTATGCTTTGATTTCTAAATAGAGTAATTCAGACAATTTCTCGTGATTAGGTTTTAAGATAGCACAGGAGTGCTTGTTGGATTCACGATAGACTGCACGAAGTAGTTTCTCTGTGTGTCTGTTCTTGGAGGAAGGGAGATATCTTGGGTAACTAACGTCGAACGTTTAAAAATTAATCCCGTATTCCGCTAGGGGCGTTCAATTACGTACACTTCGCCTTAAACAAACAAAAAATGTTTGAAAAAAATATGATTTATATTACCACAATTTTAATAACAACATGAAGTGTTTTTTGTACAAAAAATGCATTTTACAACTTTTACTGTAGTCGAACTTTACAATGTCAGACATTTCAAAATTAGTCTTCAGATGACTGTTCACATCATGGTTGATCGTTATACGCCAAAGAATAAGTACTTTCTGCGCAGCCTCCTCTGAAATGGATAACCGCATCTAAACGTCTTCTGATTTCTGCCATACATCGACCAATTTGTTGCTAAGGTAGCAGCAACCATTTCTGATGGAGGGTAATGTTTATTTCCTGATGTGTTTGAATTGGGGTGTCCTTTCGCGCACCTTCAGCCCAACATTGTCCCATTTATGCTCGATATGGTTCAAATCTGGGCTACGATCAGGCCAAGGAAGATGAACCGAATTCCATTGGAACAATGGATCTTCCTCCATGATGCTAATTTTCTACTTTGGCGAGCTCTGCACTCCATTGGATACGGAAAGCTGTGTGTTTGTTCGTAAGCAAAGGTCTCCGAAATGGTCTTATCGCAAAATAACCAGTAGCGATGAGTCGATCTCGGAAAGTTCTTGGTAAAAGTCTCTTGTTTGCCCACCACCTTCTTTTTAGGATTGTTTTGTGTGCAATGGATTTCCTTCTGACCAACCTCCATTATGTTTGATTTTCCGTAGCAAATGGTTTAGGGTGTCTTCTATATCTCTGAAGGTCTTTAATATCGTTTATTGTCTCATTTTATTCTCAAAACGACTTATAGTGAAATGGTATATACCAACAATACGTGCAGTTGTCACAACGACATCCCTGCTTCTGTCATGCTGATAATCTGCCATTTTGCTGCAGTTAAGAGTTTCGAGGACCCATTACAAGGTGTCAATCACATAACTTTTAAAAATTTGGTCATTTAAAGTGTTGAAAACAATGAGGATAACAACATCTGTTTTGCTGTTTACGGGTACAGTAGCTGCATGTGCAGATAATAATTTATCGAGTCGATATTTATTGATTAAACTCAGGTGATATTTAAATAATGTTTACCTTAGCCATATTTGGGACAACTTTTTGGAATTGTGGATCCTCAATGCTCTTCAACTTTGTATTTATTTGGCTTTTTAACTATACTGAGTGCCAATGAAAACGCAACACTTGGTTTTTCAAAAATAAAATTTATATTAGAAATGATAATCTCTCAAAATAAATTGTTCTTGAAAATTAACAATTCTAACAAAAGATCGATATCAAACAAAAATGTTCCATTGTCATCTTTCAGACGCTATAGGTGAACGAAACATCCAATGTCGAATCATCATTCACAGTCCTAACAAAACATGTTACAACCCAGTTGTGTAGCGCAATCTCGACAGCGCCGTGGAATTAATCAACCCAGACTTTTAATGTGATCTCGAGGAATATTGTTCCACTTGTCCCGCATATCAAACTCAAGCTGACTTTATGATATTGGGGGGTGGTTTTCATCGTCTAAATCATGTCCAATCTGATGCAAAATTTGCACGATCGGACCAAAATCGGGTGAAACACGTGACATTTGGCCAAGATGGGTGTCAAATGTCTATGTAACATCCACTGACGGTTTTTGGTACACAATGAATGATTTATGGTCTACAGAATTCAATAATTACGCCTTACGGCGGTTTAGATGTCACTAAGGAAAGACTTTGGTGCTTTTTAACGATTTCTGCGCAAATGATGCTTTACTGAAATTGCTCCAAAGGATCTACCGTGACCACCATTTAACTCTCGTGACCTTTGTACACCCATCAGAGTAAATATCGAATATGTTTAATACCAAATGTATCGGTACGGCTGAGCGTTTCTTGCTTTTTGTACCCCGGGATGTCGCTTATCATTAAATGATCCATTTTGGTTGAATTTGTGGATGATTTGGGTTATTGTAGAGGCTACAACTTCAGTCTTCTCGTAATTTTATGTACTGAAAGGCTTCATTGAATCATGCCCAAAACTGCATGTCGCTGGATGTCAGAAAGTCCTGGCATTTACTCAAATGTTTATTGCAGTTTCCTTACAATAAGGGCGGGAAAAGTCATGACATTAGCCAAGCTTTAAATGACAAAATCGTGAAATTGGTGCGTATGTTACAAAGCGGTGAACTCGGTTTATGTCCGTTCAAAATAACCCTTACTTCGCATTTGTTCAAAAAATCACTCAACCGTAAAGTTGTCGTCAATTGTCTTAAAAGTTATTTTAAACCAACTATATAAAGTTTTAATATAAATAAAATAAAAAATTATAAGATTTTTTGGAAAAATAAAAGTTTTGCGTTTTCATTGGCACTCAGTATATTTTGATCTGAGCGTCACTGATGAGTCTTCTGCAGATGAAACGCGCGTCTGGCGTATAAAATTATAATCCTGGTACTTTTGATAACTATTTACACCACTAGGTCGATGCCACTGCTGGTGGACGTTTCGTCCCCGAGGGTATCACCAGCCCAGTAGTCAGCACTTCGGTGTTGACATGAATATCAATTATATGGTCATTTTTATAAATTTTCTGTTTACAAAACTTTTTTACAAAATTTTTCGAAAAACTAAGGATTTTCTTACCCCAGGAGTAGATTACCTAAGCCATATTTGGCACAACTTTTTGGAATTTTGGATCCTCAATGCTTTTCAACTTTGTATTTATTTGGCTTTTTAACTATTTTGATCTGAGCGTCATTGATGAGTCTTATGTAGACGAAACGCGCGTCTGGCGTATACAATTATAATCCTGCTACTTTTGATAACTAATAACTACTTCTATTTTTCCAAATTATATAGCAAAAAAATAAAGAGTGTTTTTTTAATTTCAATTTCAATTAGGTGTTGCAATACTTTTCTCCATATGTATTTGTATATTATTTCAAATATCAATGTACCCACAGTGTATTCGGTTAAGTTTCTGAATGTTTACTCTTCATAGATAGTCAAGGCCGTTCAGGAAAAACCAACAATCGTTCACATGATATATGGATGTGAATGGAAGCCTGTATCCGTGCCATGCTCGAGCCTATCTGCGGATAAAAGTGGCGGACCACACTTTTAATTAGCAAATACATATACGAATAGATAATCAGAAAAAAACAACTTTAATTGCAATCAGCAATTAAAAAAAAAGGAACTTACTATGATGAACGACGGCTAGAAAGTGAAGCGCTCGAAAAACACCAATATATCGTAAGACAAAATTCTACTTCTGATTGGTAAATTTTGTCATGCCTTATGAATATTTATGAAAACGTAACGACAATACAATGTTTTCCCGCTTTACTATACGAACCGCGGAAAAATACAATTATATATAGTTCGTTTCTATGTTGGATTTTAGTTTTTCTGTTGTGTCATTATTCTCCTCTTATATTTGATGTTTTTTTTTCTCAATTTGAGTTTGTAAACCGGATTTGTTTTTTCTCAATCGAATCATGAATTTTGAACATCGGTATACAACTGTTGCATGTACTTAGGGAGGCTCGAGGGTATACAAATTTCAGATTTATTTTTCATTACCTTTTTATTTATTTCCTCTTGTAGTTGTAACTTTATCATATAGTACAAACATCGTGCTGGCCCCAGATTACTTTTGAAATGTATTTATCATTGAAAAAGCTCCAAAGTACCTTCCCCTGGTGCAAACATGCCATTTTTTGGCATAAGAAATTGAAATATCTTTTTTTTACCTCATCGGCATGATCGGTGACCTATATTTTTTATTATAATTTTTTAATAAATTGTTTATAAATTTAACTATTGTAAAATTCGATTTCTGTAATTAAGTTCTTTTTTTATTTCGATATAACCTCTTTTTCATCTAAAAGTTCAACAGAAAAAAAGTATGCTTCCTTCGGAGGCAGATTGTTAGCGTAAATAAACGATGAAACCTTCTTTTCATTTTATTTTTCTATTTAGTATAAGAATGAGTTCATCTATAGAAAAATATAGCGGAATCCTATATTAAAAAAAAAAAAAAAATAGGACCCGCGAGCCCACTTTCACTTTACTAAAGCCATGTACATATATGTTAGAACGTATTTTGAAATAGAATAATAACAAATTTAAGCAAACATATAGAAACCAACTCTAAAATGGACTCATTATTTATAATTTTGAATATTGTACATAAATTAGCATATTTACCTACGATATCGGGATACCGGTATTTAGTCGGATCTTAAAATGGATATGTGATTTGTTACAAACCGAAATTTATGAAAATGTGCCGAAATGTTCGACACTTAGTCAAATCTGTATTTGGGTAAGATGATGCAAGCATACAATTTTTATTGCGACTTACACTTTGAGAATGAACAAATGTTTTACTACTTTATTAAAGTATTGTGTAAAAAAGTTAATTATGAGCTATGAAAGTCAAGGGGCTCGATCATTTTTCTGAGGAAGTTTTTAAAAAATTTAAATAAATATTGTTTACCATGGGTTAACAATCAATATTCTTCACTATCCTATAGATTAACAACTTTTGGTTTTATCTATAATTTAGAATCTTCATTGAAGTTGGAGTACGAATGCACACTTAAAATATAATTAGTTATATTGATGTGCCATTTTTGTACAAGAGTGACATTCCTATGTATTATGTGCCGATTCGAAAAAAAGTTATGCGAGTATTGTCTCCATTTTACAGGTTCATTATCTTACAATGAAGTATTGGTTTCTGATATAATTTAAAAAATTTCAAAATGTATCAATTCAAAATATTTCAGTTGTTGTTATCGGTGTATCAAAAACCTACGAATTTGACTTAATAAATTTGAAACGTTCAAAATGATTACATAACAATATAAAGAACCATTGATCATTTTTATACTATATCTCTCTTTCATGATAGATTGGTTAGGAAGTTAACCAGAGTTATACAATATTAATCACAGAGAGGGACAAACATGTAATGTTAAATTGTAGCTTATTTAAGTTGAAACAATTTTCACTATAAACGAATGTTAATTCATACAAATATAGGGGCTTTGTTAGCTAAATCTAAAAATTGTATTATATATTATGAATTTGTATTAATATGCTACATACATATAAAACTTGAAATTCATTGCATACATGTATTTAATCCATAATTAAATATATGTAACGGCATCTTTCTTTCAGTTATAATGAACAGAAACTCAAGAAATCAAGACAAATCTAATGATGAAAATATATTTGGCATACAAAAAACGACGTACTGGGAAATATACGGTGTTAAACGTTTTCCTTACCGTGGAAAGCGGAAGTTTACACCATTACTTTCCCAATCTTCAGATGGAGGGAAGGTGATCTCAAATGACGTTTTCGGACTAACAATTTGTCAGTTTGAACGAATGTATAAGGCTTGTTTGGGAAGAAGGAAAACAGAAGAACAGTATATACTGAACCTAAGATATCCTGACAAATCTTCAAAAGAATATCTGGAATACTTAGAGAATTGTACAGACTGTAATAAAGGTATAATTTCTAACACTTTAAGAACTGAAAGGTGCAAACTTGGTTTAGTTTGATTCAAACAGTCTTACACATGTCAAAAATACCATGACAGAAGTAGTCCATCAGCTAGTTTTCAAATGCGCTCTAATTAAGGAATTTGTGTAACACCCCGGGGTACCGCCATTTTTTTTTATGGAATTCAAATTCATTATCTTAATTATAAAATACAAGGTGTTATACAAAAGAAAAAGTGTCCAAAAGAGGTTTCAAAACGTCCCTTTCAATTGTACCCTTATTTACTAATCACGACTTAGCAATTTTATTAAATAAAAATAATATAAATCGATTAAAACAATAAAAGTATAGGTGTATATAACTACAAAAGATATAAATCTATCAAATTTAATGTAACACTTAAGATTTTTTGTTTAAAAAAGATCGGATTGTTTGTAATGTCAATAAACATTTTTTATTGACATTACAAACAATCCGATCTTTTTGGTTAGAATAAATGCATATTTTCTCATTTCATATAGAAATTCGTTAATTAATTACCTGTTTTTGTAAATAAACTTTGGAATTGATCATTAAGCAATGTTTGAACTATTTAAAATATTTAGATATCGTCTAAAATAGGGACGAAAGATACCATAGGGACAGTCAAACTCATAAATCTAAAATAAACTGACAACGCCATGGCTAAAAATAAGAAAGACAAACAGACAAACAGTCTAAAATATGAATTATTCAATAAAACAGATGTACGTGAATATACTCGTGAAATACCGGAAATCATCATATTACCGTCTTCTATTCAGTCGACAATATATTCACACATAAGCACTTTAAGCTTATCAGTTTACTCCTGAAAGCAAACATTAAATTGTCGAGTTATGTTGTTTTTGTGTTCTGAAAAGGGTGCACTCTATCAAATTCAATAAAGGTGTACTTGTTACATTTTGTGTTTCATCTATGTAGTGAATGAAAAGGAAAAGGTAGCATCAGAAACTTTCCTTTCTGTACGGCTTTTTCAAATGTCTACTGATATCATAAAACCAATCAAAAGACAATCATTGGATACATTTTCAACAATGGAAATAAAATACCAGCAGTAAATGGCTGATAAGAACAAGAAAATATTGAAATCTTTTAGGTCGCCTGCTTGTCATATCCCAGACAAGATATGCGAGAGGCAATCCAGTTTGAAATGGTCTCTTTCAAACGTTGACACCTGTAAAGAAAAATAAATCTGCTTTTGTTGGTCTCTTAGAAAAGAGGTATTCCTGAGGAAAGCCTGTTGATATTTGATTGCATGGCAGTCATTCATTCAATAACTAGTATACCAAGTACTTTTTCTGATTTAGCAATTGTTGTTTTACAAACCACCCTTTTAGTTTCAAACGAGCTCCCCGCATTGCTTTGTTAACTGACCTATATCCATAAAATACTTAAAACGGCAGGTCCTTGGGAGGACGCATCAATACGCTAAGTTCTACACCATCACAATCGTGTCCTCGACAATAAAGAACTGTTTGTCAGTTGTTAGAAAAAAAAAAGTTGCTCTTGTTGAATTCTTTGTGTCGGAATGGAGTAAACAATCCCATAAATTTACACTTGACGGTATTGATTTGTATATATCACATGTAAGTATGTCCAACACAATACATGTTGAAAATGAAAAGTGTAGAGTGCATCGAGCTTCTAAGCTAAAAGGAAGAAGCCGACACAAAAATGTTTATTCACGCAAAAACACGCAGCTGACAAAGGTTACGATACCAGTGTTATGAAATCTTCTAAAACTGACGCGGAAGTCTTGGTCTGCTATTTTCAGAGTTGCATCAGTTCTAATATAAGTATTCTGACAGGTACGTCTATCAAATGTAGATTATTAAATGTGCAATCAATGAGTGCGTAATTGGAGGAGAACGTTTGTAGAGCACAGCTGCCAGGATTTCATGCCTTTACTGGTTATGATTCAATTAGTGCTGTGTCTGGTAAAGGAAAAAGCAAAGCGTTCGGCGTTTTGACACGTTCTGTAGGGTTTTCAGAAGGTTTATTCCGTCTTGGTAAAACCTTTGAAGAGGTAGACGAAGAGTTATCAACAACTCAGGTTTTTTGTGTTCTATATATGGCTATAAAAATAACATCGATGATTTAAGATTCAGAATTATTTGAAATGCAAAAAACATTTATTGTCATTTGATGCCCCAACAAAAGATTTTAAGAAAACCAATATAAAGTTAGAGTTCATAATACATGGATGGAAACTTTATCAATTCATATTACCACCAAAACACATATTATTTCAATAGAATCAGAAAAACGGCGGCCTATGTAATGTCAAAGCTCATGAAACAAGCCAACTTTCAGGCGAAGATTTGGAAATCTGCTTTTGAACAACACTGTTACGTTGCCAAATACCATGGTTGGATTTTAACGATCGATTTAATCAATATCAATTGCAATCGCCAGCTATAGATGCTTTATTAATTCTGATAAGCTGCTCATGTAAAGCTGGCTGTGCCAAAAAAAGATGTTCTTGCGTTCGACAAGGTTCATCCTGAACAGTTAGCAGTGAATGCTCGAATGCTTGTAGCAATAAGGATATTCAAAACGTTGATATTGCTAAGTATGACAACGAAGATTATGATGACGACGACGACGACGACGACGACGACGACGATGATGATGACGACGACGACGACGACGATGATGATGATGATGATGATGATGATGATGATGATGATGATGATGATGATGATGATGATGATGATGATGATGATGATGATGATGATGATGATGATGATGATGATGATGATGATGATGATGATGATGATGATGATGATGATGATGATGATGATGATGATGATGATGATGATGATGATGATGATGATGATGATGATGATGATGATGAGGAGGAGGAGGAGGAGGAGGGAGGAGGAGGAGGATTTTAACTTTTTTTGCACACCTTTTCAAAATAATAACACCTTTAAAAATGTTCTTCAGACATAACTCTTGGCCTTGGCCTTGGCCGTAACACAGAACTGAAATTTATACCTTACCAGCTGATGGACTAAAATACAAAACCAACAGTTCACTACAAACAGTCAAAACAACAATTAAAATAGGAGACACGTGAACGAAATGAACTAAATTGACAATACAGATACTGTATGTAATGCAAAATCAGTATATCGCCACGATATGTCTTTTTTACAAATAACACTAAATGTTAATTTTAGTAAAACAAATGAGTGATGGAGGTTTGAATTAAAGTATATGAATTACAAATTACAAGACAGCTTGGCTGTTTATATTTTCCGGTAAAATTAAAAGTCTTGAATACTAGGTCGATGAAACATAGAGGACGAAATACCCAACTAGAGTATGATTGATTCATTGGTTGTAAATTATCATACCTTGCATCAACTGCGTTTAGATTACCTGCAATATTGACTCTCTATTCGGAACGCTTGATTGGATTATATGTAAGGAGGGGTCAATTATCTTTGTACATATTGTAGGTACGTCTTTTTAATGTTTTTTTTCAAACGTAAATCAATATGTATATTTATATTTATTACAGATCAATTGCTTTTAGCCGACAGTTACCTGAGGGAGAAATGCTTATACCAGAACCTAGTCAACACAATTGGTACTGAAATAGATATACGAAAGAGACAACGACTATTTATCATTCATGATATGATAGTGAATGCATGTATGACTGATTTTAGAAAAATATCAAGTGGAAGTTTGGCTGAAGGACTTGACTTTCCAGGCAGTGACATAGATATAATGTACATATGTAATGATATTGACGTGGTAAATAATGTAAGTAACATCAAACACCCAATACAACGTATGACGTGTGTTATGGAGACCGAATTTGATCATCCTGGCTTTACTAGTCTTAGGGTAAAAGCAAAAGGTGAAGGGTTGGTAATTGTAGATTGTCAATGTAGTCCAGGAACATGTAGCGGAGAGTGGTTGTATCTACCACCAAACGAATTTTCTAAGAAATATATGAATAGATGGTCTGTACCGTTATCATTACACGGTCCATGTTTGTCAAACCAAAACCATACTATTGATATGGCATTTTGTGTACGGAGTAAATATCTACCAAGAAATGCAAGTTCATGGGCTATCCGTCATCGATGGCAATGGCCACCTAATTTCGTAATTGACAGGATACTAAATTACGGATGTTTGTTAGTGCCTATAGGACCGAAGACTTTATCAGATCACAAATCTAATTTATGGAGAATATCTTTCTCTGTGGCAGAAAAAATACTTGTACATTCGTTTAACTTCACTCAGCTTTTATGTTACGGTCTACTCAAATTAATGTTGAAGCGTATAATAAACACACACGATGAAGTCAAAGATTTAATGTGCTCTTATTTTCTGAAGACGGCTTTATTCTGGGTCTCGGAGGGAGTGAATATTAACACTTTCCAATTATCGAAAATATATTATTGCTTTTTCCTCTGTGTTGATAAAATAATTTTATGGGTAAAAAAATGTTACTGTCCGAACTATTTTATACCAGAACACAATATGTTCCTTGGTAAGATCGATCAAAGTAACAATAAAATACTACTATGTGTTCTAGAGAGTATAATGTTTGGAGGGATTGATGGATTGTTAAATAGTTTATTTGCACCGGACAATGAACATACTCGTTTAGTTTGTACAAATAATGAATCCTCGTTCATTAGATTGGACTTTCTACTTTACAGGATGTTTGGTACATGTAACTTGGTCAACATAAATTCCGGACCAGAATGCCCTTTAAGAATGTATAACGGACTTGCAATTACGGAATCTTTGCTAAAGTCGGAATCGTCTTCTTTTATTGTTGATATTTGCAAATATTATGTTGCTATAATCAGTAAACATATAGCACAACAACTTCCTTCACCAAACACAATAGGAGAAGCGTACAACATACGCAATATTTATCAGAGATATTTAAAAAACGTCATTAAGACAGATGCTGTATCGGGTTGGCTGTTGTACGCATCGTACTATTATGTGACAGGACAGTTCGATGTTACACTTAGACTAACAGATTATGTTCTATCAAAATGTTCACCTAATAGGATATGTCAAAGCTGCAAGCTTTCGGAAATATGTTTCCAAAAATACAGACATAATGTACATTCTTCAATGACATTGACTGAAAGGGTGACATTAGCCACCGTCGCAGAGGTAAGATACGTACCGAGATCATCATTAATACCAGAAGAACTAACGCTGGAGGCAGAACATCATTTAATATCTATCTCACCTTGTTTAATGTCTCACTGTCTTAGATTTCTATGCTTTCATCATCGTGGTGATATATCCAATAGACAACTAGCTTTACGTAATATATATTTAGCAGTAAACGGTGCAAAAAGCATAACAAAAGAAAAAACAACTGATTCATTAACAATACTTGGAGTATGTAATGAGATATCGGGATATAAAGACGAGGCATATGAGTGTTATGATCAAGCTTTCTTTTATAGTAATTGTAAATGTTCAGACACAGAAAAAAGGAAATTGAAATTGTTAGACATCTAACATATCTTAAAAGTGCAGAAGTTAAAACATGCTTGAATATGTAAACCTTTTAGTACGTAATCTGAAGTTTTTATATATAAGACTGTTGCTAATATATTTATATCATTACACAATAAAGTGCTATTTTAATATACATAATGCAAATTCCTTCCATGTTTTAACCATATTTCCTATGAACGTTGATTTAGTACAATTTCTTAAACGATGACAAATACTTAAAAACCCATATAACTTTAGTTTTGAACACACTTTTATTACGAGTTGAGTTGCCGTTACGGAACATCCATTTCACAGATGATAGCGGATATGATCATAGGATTGTCCTTTTACCCGAATGTGACACACCAAATTTTACTTATTACCGACAAGTCTCGCATACTTATATTGAGAACGATAAAGAGAAATTTCTCAACCCCATTACGAAAACTGTTCAGCAACAAAAATATGAACAAATCATATATAGATCATGAAATAGTCTTCAGCAAAATATTCGATACTCCAATCTCGGTATATATCACATTCCAAGGCAAAGTGTGTTATCAAAATTATAAGACTAGAAATGATTCTATATGACGAAGACATCAAGATATAAAATATCTTTCTTGAATGCATATTTTACCTCGTCTCTCTTTTTATATTTTAATGTTACTTTGGGATTTTCTATATCTTAAGCTTAGCTGTCACCTGTCTATTTGACAATTCCTATTATTCAAAAGTTTTTAACCATCCTGCTTTTGGTGAAACATCAGGGCATCAAATTACCCGTTTTCAATATAAAAAAGGGACGAAAGATACCGGAGGGACAGTCGAACTAAAAATCGAAAATAAACTGACAACGCCATGGCTAAACACGAAAAAGACAAACAGACAGACAAAAGTACAAATGACACAACATAGAAAACTACAGAATAAGCAACAAGAACCCCACCAAAAGCTAGGGGTGATCCCATGTGCTCCGGAAGGGTAAGCACATCCTGCTCCACATGTTGCACCCGTCGTGTTGCTCATGTTATAACAAATCCGGTAAATAGTCTAATTCAGTAGGTAACATTCATGAAAGGGAAGGGGATTGTAATTACAACATAAGGAACATATCCGATATCATTTGTGATACTGTTATTCAATAACGGTCAACCAAATCGTGATGGCGTCCATAACATTTACGATGGGATGATTTCAATTTCAACATTTGAAACTCTTTGTTTAATAGCTTCCTTGTGAACAGCAACTCTCTATCAAAAAAATTACGATAGGAAACACAATCACGAAAATATCGTACCAATTGGGAGATCTATTTATCCCATATGTAGGTGCTGCTGGAATGTTCCTACTTAGAAATGGAAAGTTCACGATTGGAAAGCTGAAATTTCCTCTTTTGTCGTATTTGTTTTTCAACCAACCCTCATTGTCAATTAATAGATCTAAGTCAATATATGAGGCCGACTTGACTGTATCTGTTGTATTCTTTATCTCTAGTTCGATTGGATAGATACATTAAACGTAATCACCAAATTTTGAATTATTTAGTGGAAAGTAAAAAAATAGGAAATTGCTAAATACTTATCTTTCTTCCAAAAAAGTTCCATAATGAGGTCAACCTCATAATGATAAAGAAACAATTCGTCAAGAAAAGGGGCATCATTGGTTCCCATTGGAATGAGTTAGAGCATAGAGCATGGCATAATATAAATATTTCGGTTCTTATCGGAATATTTTGAACTTTTGTTCTTCGAAGCGGACCTATAGTAGACGCTGGAAATGTCGCCATTTTGATTTGATGAACAAAAACGTTATAGAAAAATCAACAGTTTATCAATAAAAAAAAGAACAGAAACATTTGAAATTTACTTTTAGAATGTTTGTATTTAATGTCCTATCAAGCAACACCAACAACAAGGTCCATTTTGATCTCTGGTGTTGTTCAAAATTCATCTGACGTTGCAATTTCAATTGTGACGTCAATCACGTGCAGCCCATGTTCTATTCAAATAAGAACATGGCTTTGTATCCAAAGCTAAAGAAAAACGTATTATTAGAATTTAAATTAACTCGTCTCAATGCATTGTGATTAAGGAATTCTTAATTAAAATTTCACATCTGATGGTTAGGTTAGAGCAAATCTCGGTAATGTAAGGACTAAGACTTATATGGCTTTCCACTCCTTGTACAGTCGACACCATACAATGAATAGTTTGAGATAGTTGACATATTGAAAGTTGAAATATTCACGTTTGTCAACCAGATATTATACATTTATTAGTATCTTTAATCTCAAGTTCACTTTGGCACATTATATGCAACACTCATTTATATGTAGGTTGCTGATGGGAGGACATACGTTATATTTCTAAAAGGGACACTATTAAACAACCTAACGATTATGTTGTATTTTATTTTTGTATTCGAGATTGTTCTGTCAGATTCTGCTTTATATGAATATAAAAACAAGTCGGTCAATAGTGATATGCAAAGCCCTAACATTGTAATCGCACAATTGACGATTCATTAAACAAAATTGATCATGCTTGGTTATCGCATGAGTTTGACACTTTCATGTTATTATTAGTATGCATGTCATTATTGAAAGGACCTTACAAATGCATTGCCACATTAACTTCTCTAAGATGATCATAATGTCATTCGATGATATAAATATAAAGTCAGAAAAAATGTACTCCACGATCAACCCCCATTGCGGTCCTGGATATAAATTCGCTACTTAACATTTCAATATTAATAAAAAAAAAATGAGAATCGATTAAGGAATATGAAAATAAAGAGTGAACAAGCATTTCTGACAGATTGATAGTATATATAAAAAAGAAGACGTGGTGTGATTGTTCATGAGACAACTCTGCACAAGAGACCGAATGACACAGAAATAATCAACTATAGGGCACATACCGCATAGTTAGCTTTAAAAGGCCCCGAAATGACAATGTAAAACAATTCATACGAGAAAACAAATGGCCTAATTTATGTGCAAAAATGAACGAAAAATACCCAAAATGTAACACATAAACAAACGTTGTGTCTGCCTGTCAATACTCTCCACATACCATACCTTGAAAAATAATATATTCTTAATAAAAGTAATGTCAATGATCAAATGAAGTCTTAACTTTCATAACAATACAAACATCTAGATTTTTGTATATTGAAACTAACAAAATATTAAATCTCATTTATTTGAATCAATCACAGACAATTATTTGAATAATTTCAATGTGTATTCATCCTATCTGGTATCCGGTTTGAAAATGTACAGTTAAATAATTTAAGTTTCAGTGGTGAATTATAAAAAGGAAAAGAAATACACTAATATTTTACAGAAGCCTATTTTCATTCACCTTAGGTACTTGCATGTAAAATTACATGTTTATACCAACATGAAGATTTATTGCAACTTTCCACTAAACATTTATGACAGAAATAAAACATATCAAATTACAAAGTTATTCTTGTTCTGCCCTGTACAGTTGTCCATGTGAAGTTTGACTGTTGTTTCCCCATATGACTTATATGCAAAATGATGGTGTAGCATGTTAATTACACTTTTTGTACCCTTTCACTTTCATCAACAAGGTAAAATATCTGAGATCATAAAAGGTCAATGAATGAATGTCATAATTATATTTACACAATACTAATTTCTGTGTTATTTGGTCTCTTGTGAAGAGTTGTCTCACACTTAAATTATATACACAAAAAAGATCAAACTAAATAAAGGCAACAGTAGTATACCGCTGTTCAAAACTCATAAATCCATGGACAAAAAACAAAATCGGGGTAACAAACCAAAACCGAACGAAACGCATTAAATATAAGAGGAGAACAACGACACAACACCGAAACGCAACACACACAGAAACGAACAACGACACAACACCGAAACGCAACACACACAGAAACGGACTAAGCATCAGACAAAACACCACGAGAATAACAAATATAACTTGAAAACCAAATACATGAATTTGGGATAGACAAGTACCGTGCCACGTCTTATCTCAATATCTCAAAAATAAGAGAAAACACAAACGACTCAACGTTAAAATGCAACACACAGAGAAACGAACAATAATATAACTATAACCATCTTCCTGACTTGGTACAGGACACTTTTAAAGGGGAATAAAAGTGGTGGGTTAAACCTGGTTTCATGGCATGCCAAACCTCGCACTTTAATGGCAAAGTTAAATATAACATTGAAGTGACAACATAATATTACAGGACTACAATACAAATAAATAGGAGAACATATTAGACAAAGAAAAACATGATTAATAGATAACAAAAAGCATTAGGTTAAAAAATCAATACGCCAAAAACGAATTCACTAACATACTGCAGTAACTGTACACAAATTACTGTTTATCCAAAGTAATGTTAAAAACATAAGATTCATGTTTTATAAAAGTGCAAACAACACATACAGTACATGTATGTCTAAATTTCTAACATCTGCTGACTGTATTGTACTAACATTTATTCACTAAGGAATATAAAAGCAAGAATGTAGCATACTATTTACCTGAACCTTCTGCACAGACACCAAACATTGACATTTCCTTGGAGTTTTGAAAAACATTGGACCCACTTGTTGTGCTTAGTGTGGATAGTGTATTTGCTGTGCATAGTCAAAGCTGCAATGCATTCTTCCTTTCAAATGAAAGTGGTGGTTGACCTGAAACATTATGTGTAACAATCAAAATAATGAAAAATAATGTACAATAAACCACAAACAATGTACATGTATACAGCTTTAATTATTTAAAGATGTATAAGTCGACAATGAAGTTTTGTGGGTGTTTTTGTTTATGAATGCTATTCAACAGGGAATGCAAATGTGGTATTTGCAATAGCTTATAAATCAACAACTGGCTGATACATGTATGCAACACCAAAATCAGTCTTAAATTATTAATACTTTGAAAAATGTTCACAGATACATGTACAACTCAAAACTTGAATGTGCCTTACATAATAACATGCATTTTATATACACCAATTTACATGTAAGGTACAAATTTTATACATGTTAAGCATGCATGTATCACAATGAAATTGAACATTTTACACAAAATTATTTATTGACATGAAAATACAGAACCTGTTTATTCAATGTACATTCTGTACATGTAAATATGTTCATTCACAATCATACCGCATTTTCCTATTTACAAATAAATTGTATATATACACATGTATTACTGTATAAACAAATGTAATATGTTTTTATGCAAATATGTATGTGTATATATACATTTGTACATACTCATATCATATAACACTTTAATACATATAAGCATGACTACTATACCATGTTGTTCATAATAAGAATTTGTTCATTCATGACATTATAATCCCCACAATGTAAATTTACATGCATGTACATTTGTACTTGTAAAAATGTAAATGTATGTTTTTTAACACTTACTTAATATACCTTTAATGTACTCACCTCTGTTTATTTGACTGTCTGGTAACTGAGTATAATTCTCCTTGCTTTCTTGGCATTACTCTCTGTAATAGTCTCTCTTTTTTTTTTTTTTTAGAATTTTCAACATGACCACCATAGTTTTGTTACAAAATTGTCTTTTCTTCTTCTGTCATATTTTCTGTGTTACTTAAACTGACAGTAAAGCTTTGACAAGCTGAACATAAATCTGTTGATAGTTTCATGAGGATATGTGTGGACACTGCTCTAACCACAACTTCTAAAACTCAGATAAACTTATTGCCCTGTAGTTAAGTGAAGATGCAGCTTCTTGATATATTTGATGTATGTCAGCTTTAGTTTTATCTGAAGGCAGTAAAGTCACCTTTAAATCTTTGTGATTTGGCAAACGACCAGGCAAGGGGACTCCAAATTTTACACCATATTCCTGAATAAAATGGTTCACTCTCTGGATATCAGTTATGGCCAAAGCGTGCTTAGGGGTTTTACCAGTGTTTCCATGAGTCCTTGGTTTTAAACCTTCTTTTTCCAATAATTTTGATATATAATCTAGCTGAGATTTTCCAATTGCATGTGCAAATAAAAACGTCTTTTTGCATATATGGTGGCCATTAAACTAATACTGCTGATTTATTCTTTCTCTTTCTTTGCTTTTATGTTTTTTGACATCAACATTTGAGTCATTGTTTCTGTGTGCAAACAGTTGAACTTTTTTTATCATGTCAAGCTCATTGTTGTCCATTTCTAAACAACTATATCTATATTCAGACAATACTTCATGGTTAACAATAGTGCTGCATGGTACTTTATTGTTTAGTTTTTCACATTTGCAAGTGTTTTCGAGAAATTGTTTTTCTTTGACAGATTCATTTATGTCTAAATCACTGAAAACTTTCTGACAAGTCTCTGTATTTTCTTTATCAGACTCGTCATTATCTGTGTCATCATCATCGTTTGTGTTCAAGTCATGTTCATTGATTTCATTTATTTCTACATTCCCAAAATAAATTCTATCGACTTCTTCAATTTCGTTGACGAAATCTTCATCTTGTTCATCAATCAAATCCAGCGGTACAGTACTTACGTTAGAGAAAACACTACTTTGACTTGCCATGTTATTTTTACGTTTTACCCTCCATTAATTTGCCTTACTTGTAAATTCCTTTTCATCTTTAAAGTATCTAAAAAATATATTTTGTCTTTCGTGTTTGTCGTCTAAAATTTGTTTAACGTGAGTAGTCCCCCTTGATGAAAACCTTGAGCTCAATACTAATACGGGACAGGACATTTATTTACGTATTTTATAGTCCTTCGCTACTATTTTATTTCTATGATTTATCTGCAATGCTACTGTTACAGTGTAAATTATAGATAACAACCAAATGCCCTTTCAATGATGCAGATCAAAGTTGTAAACATCAAATCTTTAAGTAATAAGTTGCGTGAATTAATTATGTCGCAAATCTGTTCACGGGAATTATAAATTCTATTTTATTCCGCATGATTTAATATTGTTCGTAAACAAATCTTCCGTTTACATATTTGGAATTATATTTAAGATACGGACACATCGGACAAAACTACATAGCTGGTAACAACCCTTATAAAATCGATTGACAGAGAGTTGCAACCCTGAGACATTATAAGATCGCATAGAATTGGTTCGGCGCCGCTCACAATTAACAGCAGTGAAAATGAGAATCTTGTCCAATTCAAAATACCAAGGCAAATTATTGTTAGACTTAAAGACCCTCAAGTCAAAAAACGCATACTCCGATGCAAAAAAAAACCTACTTAAAAAACAGACGGGATATGAAGTATGTTAAACTAAACGAAGACTTAACTAAAACATGAAACAACATTGCGTATAAGGTGCGACAGTTAAAAATAAAACGTTCTATAAAGGACACATGGACAACCGATGGCAAAATTATGGCTAAGGACAACCAAGAACTACATGTAATACATGTAGAAAACACTCAGGACGCATTTGACCAGTTTTGTACTAATTTTTGTATGCCGGTCGTCTTTGACCTCCTTCAAAAACTGGACAAGAACTCTAAAAGGAAGACTACACAACAAAGAGAGTACAAATGGTCCCAAATACCGTACTTATACCCAGTCAGTGTCTTCGGCAGCCTCTAACAATCAACCAGCCACCTCAGATGACCGACAATATGGATCTTAGACATGATGCCATCCACATGTACAGACTGTATCTAAATATATAGCTAATTAAGACAGCAGTAGATTTTTGTATGTTAATGGCAAAATAGGCACTTAGTCCTTACACATTGAATCGTAATGTTATATGCGTAAAAAAATGTATATCGTTAAACTAAAGGAAAACCCTTCTATCAAAAACGATAAAGATTATTATAAGTGGATCAAGCGGGTTTTACAAAAGGCGATTCTGCCATAAATCAACTTATTGATATTTCTAACTACTTAGGTAGAGCTTTAGATAACGGAAAAGAGATAAGGATGATTTTTTGTGACATCAGCAAAGCTTTTGATCGGGTTTGGCATAAAGGGCTATTATCAAAACTTAAACAATATGGAATTTCTAAAAGTCTACTAAATTGGATTTGTGATTATCTATCTGAGATGAGTCAACAGATGGTCTTAAATGGAAGCAATTCAACATGGAGACAGTTAAATGCAGGTGTCTCACAGGGCTCAATTTTAGGTCCGCAACTTTTTCTTATCTTTATGAACGATAAAGTAACTGATATTAAAGCTACTATCAAATTATTTGCAGACGGCACTAGCATTTATTTGACAGTAGACAACCCTGAAAATACTGCTGAAATTCTAAATGGAGATCTGAATAAAATTCATAAGTGGCTTGTAAACTTTAAATCACAAAAAAAAAGAAACCATGATTGTTTCAAGAAAATTAAAAAAACCTAGTCATCTGATCTTAAAACCGAAAGACACTGATCTTCAAGAAATTTCTACTCATAAACATTTAGGTGTTATTTTTTCAAATAATGGGTTATTGAATATTCATTTTAAATATATATAGTTTGAAATGCAAACGAGTCTAAATTGAAAACTACGTTCAAACCTATGACTGCGTTGGATAAAAACCGCAATTTTTATACGTGTGCATGTCAAACAAATTTCGTTGTAGAAGGGTCTAAAAACAGCACAAACAACATTTTCCAAAAGAGTGAAAAAGTATATTTAAACAAAACGCATTTGACTAACAGGTCGAACAACTGATGTTCTTGAACCCTGCTGACTGCCATTGGCGATTGCCAAATAAAATTGATCACAGGTTGTAACAAAATGGATCTTATTATAAATTTAATACGTCACAGAAAAAAAATTGTTAACTTGTGGACAGGATGTTGTGCCACAAACATTCGGTGTCAATATTTCTTTAGTACACCATATCCGGATTTCGACAATAAATGTCTCTTCAGTGATGTTAGGGATCGAAACGGTATTTGGAAGGCCATATAAAAAGCACCCTCATTTTTAGAGAAAGTACCCTCATTTTTAGATTAACTCTTGAATTTTAAGAGTCAATATATAGGATGAACGGATCATATAAACCGGAGGGAAAATATGATACATGCCCAAACAAAAAATATAAACGAGTCTAAATTGAAAACTACGCATATATGAATAAATATCCATAGGAAGATGCGTTTTATACTGATTAGGTTCACTTCAGAAAAATGTGTTTTTCATATTTTCGACCAATATTAGAGTACGGGGATGTCATTTGGGATAATAAAACACATTACTTGAATAATAAAGTGGAAAATGTTCAAATTGAAGCTATGAGAATTGTAACAGGTGGAAATACATTAACTCCGATACAAATGCTTTATGAGGAAACGGGTTGGGAAACACTATCAGAAAGAAGGGAAAACACAAGCTCACTATGTTTTATAAAATAGTGAATAAGAAAACTCTAGATTATTTACAAAACTTGGTACCAAATCAAATAGTTCATTTACATAATCATTTCACTCGTCAGACTAAAAATGCTTCCGAAATTCGTACAAGAACTAATCTATACTCCGATTATTTCCTTCCTTCATCTTTTTAATTGTAGACTAAATTACCAGACTAGAAATTCTACGTCTTTAAGATAGAATGGGTCAAGTATTACATGCCAGGTTTAGGATGAATATTAGTTCTCTAAATGATCATTTGTTCAAACGAAATCTAGTAGATTCTCCAAACTGCTCGTGTGGTTTGATCGAGTCTTCAGCTCATTTCTTATTGCATTGTAAAACATATGACGAATTGCGTAATGATATTATTTTCTCAATTAATTATCCAGTCACACTAAACACAAATGTATTTGAATTTGGACCACAAGCTCTAAATTAAGACCAAAATAAAGATATTTTTGGAAAAGTACAAACATTCTTACTGAAGTGCAAGAGATTTACAAAATAAATTGTTATTCACTATTTTCAGTACGTTGCATTTCATCTAAACATGTATATAGTATTTCAGTGTAGTTCTTTTTTAAACTTTTTTTTATTCTTTTGTTGTATTTATTTTCATATATTTAGCTTCTATACGGTTGAAAAAAACCTTTAATCGTTTCCATAATAAGGGTCCTGGCCTATACATGTATCTCTTACTAAGCATTTTGTTATTTTCAACACAGTCTCATGTAGAGGAATAACATATAGAGATAACAATTGTTTGATTGGACCGTATGCTAAAAGCCGCCAACCTACAGAGCCAGTAACTGCTTATCCAAACCGGTTCAAAACGGTTCTAGTTTCTCTGCACATACATAATTCCTTCACGTGCACAACAATTAAAAGGATAAGTAAAGAGAAATATTACAGCATAATACAATGTCATATTCATATTTGTTTGTATTTTTTTCTTATTTAAGCAGCTCATAGTTCTATTTTCTTTATAGCAGCCGTATAATTGTATTCCGTACAGATTAGTAGCCTACATTTCTCTATTCTTTATAAAAAAATTATCATCTTTCTTTATTCTTTATTTCTGACTTTATTTGTCCATTCTTCTCTTTTTTTATTTATATCCTTTATTTGTTTATGCCCGCTATTCTCTTTTTTATAAACTTTATCAAAAACTCCTTATATATACATATTGATAGATAAATTACATTATCCGTGTATTTTTCAAGATAAAAATCAATTACGTCCGTTGACTTTACAACTATATAGATAGGATATAGTTAAATGAGAAACAATTTTTAAATTCGAGATATTGATTTAAGTTAATCATTAGTGGTGAAATTTCAATGATATGATATTAGATATAAGTGGTTCAAAATGATTTAGAAAGCAAGACTACTGAAAATTTACGGCTTATAAGATGAAAAATCTAAAAACTAAAGATAATTATTTTATGTCGCAGACGATATTCCTATAGCTGTTGTCCGTTAATTAAAACCAGATAAAAACAGTGTACACATGTACACATGTTATTGAAGAAAAGAATATAAAGATACGTATTTTAATCACCAGATGTGCTTTATCTCATAATGTAATTATTTGAGGTGTCATTTTTATCAGCTCCGTATGATATCAATAAAGTAGTTGAAAGAAATCGAAAAGCAATACTACTGAATGTTTCAAGATTGTCATTTTAATAAGATCAGCAATCTAAGAAATAAAAATAAAAAGATAAATATTTCCTGTATTGATATCAAACATTTTAATCCAATTATCTTTACACGTGCATCTATTGATATAACCGCCTACTGGATTAATAGACATTTTATCTGATTTTTATCAATAGTATACCTTGGGGAATTCTTACAGTTGTTAAAAGCATGTCTTAGAAGTGACTATTTTAAGAGGTAGACTTATTATTAGGGGTTGGATTGAAAGGGTTAGTGTTTAGCTAATTATAAGTCGCGTTCGTTTTAGAGGGTATACCGTCCACTTTTAAGAGTAATACGTAACGTCCACGTTGACGTGTATCCTTGTTCAATATTAAGGTATAGCATCCAAAGTTCGAGCCCAATTATAGCGTCAGCTTCCGTGCCCAAATACGGTGATCGTGTGAGTCATACCCTTTGATTCTCATCACGAAGTCAATCCAAATTCAGAAGTCCGCGTTTATGCCCAAATATAGCGCCAGTGTACGTGCGCATGTCCAAATATAGCGTCCATGTCCGAGGTTTGAGGCTCATAATGCTCATACAATTACTACTTACGATATTCCAGGTTAACTGACTTGATTGATAGAGGGTTGCTGCTCACGAGGAAGCTACTAAAATAAGAGTTTCAATGGTGAAATTAAATGAAATAATCCTTCCGTTTATGTGACAAACGTCATCACGAGTTGGTTGATAGTTATTGAATATCCGTTTCACCTATGCCATGGGATATGTTCAGAATGTCGTAGCTATGATACCGTTCATTTTCCCAAATTCAACCTAAAAATCAGACTTAATATGGGGTTTGTAAATACATTAAGAACTCGACGGGTTCCACATGTGGTACAGTATCTGCTTATCCTGAGTACCTGAGATCACTCCCATTAAAAAATTGGCTTGGTCTTTTTTTGTGTACTTTGTGTACTTCTGGTTGTCTGTTGGTCTTTTTTTCATGTTTTGCGATGATGTTGGCAGTTTATGTTTGACTAATGGGTAAGTCCCTCTGGTATTTTTCTCCTCGCCATTATAAATAAACAATAACACTTCATTTTGAATACTACAGACGACGACATACAGTCTTTGTATGGTGTAAACCTCCCTTTAACACCATACACTATTACAATGTTCACCATACACCATTACACCATAATCCCTGTACCATCATACGATACACGTTACACCTTTGCACCATACACCTTACACATTCTTTCTGCACTAATCAAAATAACCCATAATACAATGTAATTTTAAAAAAAGCGTGAGACTACAAAACTATCTATTTATTTAAAAAAACGAATTTTGATCACACTAATATTTAAAGAATGACTGTAATATCTTTTCTGTCTATGAAGAAATAACGAAAAACGTAGTGCACACTGAAAAACGCGCTTATTTACAGTGTGCACCACATTTTTTCGAATTATTTCGAATAGACAGAAACAAATATTACAGTCATTTCTTATAATTTAATTCTAAATTCTATTTTAAACCATTGAAAAACATGAAAAAACATTGATGACGTCACGGTCACATGACTAAATTATGTAAATGGACTGATAACAAAATAACGTCAGAAGACGCGTTACATCCACAATTGAATTATTGTAAATTAATGTATAAAATTAAAAACCATTTTTTATCAATATTGTGGAAAAGGTTGGTACATTTTCAAACGCTTTAATCCGCTGCCTTTATTTGCACCTGACTAAGTTTGGAAATTGATGCTCAGTAGTTGTTTTTTGTTGATGTGGTTTATATGTTTCTCGTTTCTCTCTCTTTTATTTAATATAAACTAGAACGTTGGTTTTCCCGTTTGAATGGTTTTACACCGGTCAGTTATGGGTCCTTTTATAGCTTACTGTTCTGTGTGAACCAACGTAAGGCTCCTTGTTGAAGACCGTACCTTGACCTATGATTTACTTTTACCAGGGATTTGTATCTTACTATACAAATCCTTGCTTTTACAAAATTTGACTGTGAAGGAGGGTTGTCTCGTTGGCACTCATACCACATCTTCTTATATCTATATCTGATATTTTCAAATTATTTGAGATTACATTATGTAAGTTGTCAATTGCATATAATCAAGCAGAGGACCAAGATGTTCCCCTTTCCCTTAAATTGACCTACCAAATCAAAATTGAGACAGGATTCCAACCAAAAAAAGAGAAACATGACGGGTACGAAATGTAAAACAAAATCTGCACCTAATACGACACCCTTCGTTCTTGATTTGGCTTGTATTGCTCAGTTTCTAGTATGCAATGCCGATCTCTTACAGGTATTATGAACGACAACTCTAGAAACAAAGACAATTCTGATGATGAAAATCTATTTGACTGTATTTAGTTTTGATGTTATATCTGTGAATCTCGTAGGATTTTGTCTGATGCTCGGTATGTTTCTGTGTGTGTTACATTTCAGTGTTATGTCGTTGTTCTCCTCTTTTATTTAATGCGTTTCCCTCGGTTTTAGTTTATTACCCCGTTTTTGTTTTTTGTCCATTGATTTGTGAGTTTTGAACAGCGGTGTACTACTGTTGCCTTTATTTAAAAAAACTACGTACTGGGAAATATACGGTGTAAAACGACTTCCGTACCGTGGAAAGCGTAAGTTTATAAAAAAACAAGATGTGGTATGATTGCCAATGAGACAACTATCCACAAAAGACCAAAATGACACAAACATTAACAACTATAGGTAACCGTACGGCCTTCAACAATGAGCAAAGCCCATACCGCATAGTCAGCTACAAAAGGTCCCGATAAGACAATGTAAAACAATTCAAACGAGAAAACTAACGGCCTTATTTATGTAACAAAATGAACGAAAACAAATTATAGACATAATTACAAACATAAAAAGAAGATGTGGTATAATTGCCAATGAGACAATTATCCCAAAGAGACCAAAACGACACAAACACTAACAACTATAGGTCACCATACGGTATTCAACAACGAGCAAAGCCAATACTGCATAGTGAGCTATAAAATACCCCGGTATGACAATGTAAAACAATTCAAAAGAGAAATGGCCTTATTTGTATGAAAAAAATGAACGAAAAACAAATATATAACACATAAACAAACGACAACCACTGATTTACAGGCTCCTGATTTAGGACGGGCACATACACAATTAATGTGCCGGGGTTAAACATGTTATCGGGATTCCAACCCTCCCCCTAACCTGGGACAGTGGTATAACAGAAAAACATAAGAACGAACTATTAAAATCAGTTTACAACATTACTTAACCAATCATTCGATGGAGGAATAGAAATCTGGAATGACGTTTTCGGACTAACAATCAGTCAGTTTGAATAAATGTATAAAGCTTGTTTAAAAAGAAGGAAGATAAAAGAACAGTGGATACTAAACATAAGATATTACGACAAATCTTCAAATGAATATCTGGAATACTTAGAAAACAGTACATACTGTAATAAAGGTAATACATTCATATTATTCATGACAACTGAGTTGCGATATAATGCGAGCGCAACGACAGTTTTACAAAATATTTCTTGATGTATCGAGAAACCCTTTAGCCTAAGGCCAACATGAACACTGACAACAACAAATAAAGACAAGTAGACAACACCATGACCAATCAAGTATAGGACAAACGTGTAAAACAATGATGAAATATTAAAACGACACACAGACATCAAGAAGACTAACAAAGAGAAATAATCAGAACGAATACAACAGGTTTTTCCACAGAAAAGTGGAAAGAACTAATACTAATCAGAACAAATACAATAGGTCTTTCCACAGAAAAGTGGAAAGACCTAATTATATTT
Source organism: Mytilus trossulus (assembly GCF_036588685.1). NCBI lineage: Eukaryota > Metazoa > Mollusca > Bivalvia > Mytilida > Mytilidae > Mytilus > Mytilus trossulus. The sequence goes on along the minus strand of NC_086383.1, from coordinate 8,368,216 downwards.
GTTTGTTCAAACCCGAATCACAGGTTTGAAACACCCACAATATAGATTGGTTTGGACCGTTAACACCTGATCTGAGATACATTTAACCTCAGAAACTAATAAGACTAATCTATTATTATTCTATTCAAATAATTCAAATGTATGGACTGCACGTGTTTATCCCCGACAACATTTGTGAATATGTTTAATAGGCTATCCATAACATACGAATTGGTTGCATGTCGTTGTCTTCCTTTAAATGTTTGTTATATTCTCATTTTTGTAGCATACATAGATCATTGCTTTTTATTTACCTTTGCTATACATATTTGATTCATTATTTACATGGCATATTGTACATTGTTTGCCGGTGACCTATGATAGAATGTTCTACTTATATTAAACATTTGACATAAAATATATCTATAATCAGATTTTTTTTATATAAATTGAATATAAACATTAACGAAAGACCACTAGTCAATTTGTTATTAAACTTACAAATACAATTATTTCAATAAAAAAAATTCATCTATATTCTGTTTTTAATAAAAGTATGTAGCACTTATAATTAGTTAATTGTCAGCTTTCTTCAGTGGTGAAATGTGCAATCAAAATCATACGTCTGATATAAAACATGCTTATGAGTAGAAAAACTTTACTAATTTTAAATTGATATATTAGCCTTAGACCTCTGGTCTATTTTGTAAACCAACTCGAAATAACGTTAGTTTTTGAGAAAAAAAAATCATTTAAAGTCTGTTTCGACTTCCTTTGATAAATGTGATGAGCTCTTAAGATAAGTTGATTGTCATGTCTTTGTTTTAAAATAAACAATAGAAGATATGATCTTGACAGAAAATTTACAGTTCATTAGCCAGGAAGTTTTAGTTCTCTTATAGTTTCAACTTCCTTAAAAGACCGGTATAATTAATTCAAGTTATATTGAGGTTCTCAGATTATTTCATTTGACTCATGTAGCCAATATTACAAACATGTATGTCTGAATCTTTGCATTACATATTATCAAGCAACAAAATATATATTCTGAACCAGAAATGACAGACTATCAGTCTTTACCCTTGCCGTATAATTCTCAAGACAATTTTCATTTATGAAAATATCTTTGCATTGAATAAGACTACGGGAGGTTGATGCAATGCATTTGACAGTGCTTCCCTATAATAACACAAAGCTTATGATAACATCAACGTTCGAAGAGTGGTTTAAATTTTGTTCAATAGTGACTTTGTTAAATAATAATGTATAGATTTGCTATACATTTAAGTTTTATTTTATTTCTTTTTAGTAGGTTTTTGTACGTTGTTCAGATGGCAAAATGAAATAACACAACGTATCAAAAACGAATAGACAAGAACTGTTATATTCCTGACTGGGTATATGCACTTTCAAATGTAGAAAATGGTTGATTAAACCTGGCTCTATAGCGTTAACCTTCTCACTTTAATGATAGTCTCATCAAATTCCGTTATATTTACATTGATGCGTAGATCACTTTGTTTTTAAATAAACAATAGAAGATATGGTCTGTATAAGTACAGTTAATTAACCAGAAAGTTGTGTTAACCCCAGCTTCCTTAAACGACTGCTTTGACTAAATCACGTGCTATTTTCGTTTTACTAACCAGCCTGTATGGTTTTTAAAACCATGGACTCTCCACAATTATGAAATATTTGACATGAATGTTTGTGCAGAAAACTTGTCCTTTCACATACGTATATTTAGGATTTTTACATGGATTTCATTGAAACTACTTAATCAGTGAGACCTGCGCATGAGGTTATAAAAGAGACATTGTGATATCATCCGTATTATGACGTCATTCATTACCGACGGATCAAAATAATGTCAATTATACCACTCCTACCTTTAATCCTTTAAGTAATAGTGTGACGCAACAAGTGAACATCGAGTGGCCTGCGATAAAAGGGGAGACATTCGTGTTTGACAAAACATTCTTATACACATGTAAAATCCGCAATTTGTGTTTTTATACGAACAAATTCAGATAGTCTCAGTTCAAGTACTAGTTAAACTTTTTCATAAGGAAATGTTGCTGTCTTTTTTTCAAGTTTCCCTAAACTTCAAAGTTTAATCCGTCAATTATTATGTAAGGCAACAAGTAATCACCAAGCGGCCCAAAAATTTTGGAGTAAAAACCAGTGCATGTTTTCCCAGCACTCCAATGATAACAAAAAAAAAAAGATTTATAATAATTTCATCGGATAAGAATTGTATCTATTCATCGATTAAACTTAAATCACATCCAGACAATTATAGTTACAACGTGTTTCTTATGTCTGCACACAAATAACATTCCAGCACATATTTGACATACACGTGTCATATGCAATTAGTTTTGGTTTTGGTGTGGGTTCGTGTTCATCAATCTTAAGTAATTATACATGTATATGTTGTATTTTTTTTATTTTGTTGTTTGTCTATTCATCTTTTATTCTGTTTTGCAATGACATTTTAAGTTTATTTTCCACTCACGAGCTTGAATACCTTTTGCATCTCTTTTGCGTCAAAACTTTTTAATCATTGTACTGTATCAATTAATGATCTAGTTATGTCCATACCATTATTAAATGACAGATGGATAGATAGAAAACAAAAATATTGACGCAAAACTAAAGATGGATAGATAACAAAACAGAAAGACGGATGCAGTTTTTGTTATATGTTGTTATCAGTAGCCGTTGTTTGATGTGTTACGTCCAGTAATTCAGCATTTCATTGTTTTAAAACCCATGAGTGCACTTTCAGATGCTGTATTCCTGAGAATGAAAAGTCATGCTGAAAGTAATATTTGATTATCCAATCAAAATTTGAACATAAACAACAATTTTCTCCTCGACAGTTGTCCTTTTGGGTCGGTGTTTTAAACAGTTTGTGCTCTAGAAATTTCCAGACTGTTTTCAGGTTCACCTATTTTAAAACATTGACTTACCAACTGATATTTATTTAGTTTTGCTTTTCTCATGTTTTTCATCATAAAAACATATTTCTGGATAGATGAGTTTATAAGGTGTTTTTGTAGATAAAATAAATGAAGCAATCTAGAAAAAAAAATACAAATGTAATATGAAAATAATATTGGATTCAATACAATTTCCTTTCAAGGGAGCTTTACATTTAAGAGTTTCAAGTCGTGAATATGAAGTGATCCCACCACAAACACGACCACGAGTTGGTTTGCGATTATCAATTTCAACTGAGTAATTCTCCAATTCATTTTTTACCTATTCATTACATTTCATCTTTTATATAAGGGAAATGCCACTTACCGTTATATTCACATATCGTAATCAAATATGATCCGACCTTATATTGTACGAGACTCTCCTTTATATATGGTTTATAAATAAAGTTTGTTATACACAATGCATTTAATGTAACGTCGCTAGTCCGTTACTTATATAGCCCACACATAAAAAAGAAGCGCCAAAATCAAGGCATAAAATATCGGTCAGATTAAGAATAATTTTAAAGTGACAATATTTCTATTCAGTTTAAACATATTTTATTTGCTGAATTAAAGCAAAATGGATTAGACACAAGTAAATCATACTTATGAAGTCTTCTCCATAAGACAATATAAAGTTACAATAATAGTATAATATAATGGACATGCATATAAAACAAACAGTTTATACAATATAATACTAGCTTTCATAGGTGAACAAAGAGGAGACAAAGTAAAAAAGGAAAAAGAAAGTTTAAAAATCGTATACTTCTGTGACGATGACTTGTGGATTGATGACAACGATGACGTCCTGTGTCAGCAATTATAAAGCTCTATCAAGGCATAATAAATCTGTTTGACCTTTTTATGTAATTCTGAACATGTTTGAACATTTGAATATTTTGTTCGTTCGAAAGTTCCAAGTGTACGCAAATTAATAGTTTTGTATCTAAAACAAAGTTTTCAGATAGCCAGTTAAGGTTATCGAATAAGTTTCTCCTACATAACGTGTATTTTGGGCAAACGAAGAAGTAATGGTAGACATCCTCAATATTGGACCCACAATGACAAGAAGGATCATTTATAATGTTAGCTCTAAATAGGTCATTGTTTAAGGATGAAGCGGAACATCGAAATTGCGTTAAGATAATATTTAATTTCCTTGGGCCGTACAAATAAAAGTTTCAACTTTACATACTAGACTATCGTTTTTTAATTCTTTCTTAAATTTAGAAATAGAGTCGACACTGCGAATTTTTGGATCAAGTTTATTCCATTCACGTATAGTAGAGGGAATAAACGATTCAGTAGTAAGGAAAAGTCTACAAAATGGAACAATAATATCATGACCATTTTGAAACGGGTAGTTGGTTGTACTTTGTACACAAGGAGGTACAAGATTACATTGATATTCTGGTGCATGCTGTTGGTTCATGTTATAAAACATCTGTAATTTTCTTCTCCTTCTTCTTTCAAAAAGAGATTCCCAGCCATCCTCAGAATATAAAGTTTCAGTTTTTTGTAAATATTGGTAGACCTGTTACTATCCTTGCGGCCTCTTATTGTAAATTTTCTAATTTATTTGAGTAGCCTATTCCACAATTATCCCACACTTCCGTGGCATATTCGAAAATGGGTCTAATAAAAACTAAGTATAGTTTTTCTAAATTATTTCGAGACAATCGATAATTAAGTTTACGTTAAACATGTAAGTGTTCTTTACACTTGTAATTATACTTTCAATATGATTCTTCCATTTTGAGTCACTACTGAAATTAACTCCCAGGTGCTTATGAGATGTACTTAAAGGTATATTTTTACCATTTAAGGAAAAGCTGTGGTCTGGAATCTCAATATTTGAAAAAATCATATTTTCGGTTTTATCTGGGTTAAATGACATAAGCCATTTAGAAGACCAAACATCCAGCTCTTTCCAGTCCCGCTCAATAAAATATCTAGTAATTTTATAGCTTGTTGTTCGGTGTGAGCCAAGGCTCCGTGTTGAAGGCCGTACTTTAACCTATAATGGTTTACTTTTTAAATTGTTACTTGGATGGAGAGTTGTCTCATTGGCACTCACACCACATTTCCGTATATCTAATATGTTCTCCATCGTTACCAGAATAGTTGAATGATGTGTCGTCAGCAAATAGCTGACACAGTGAAGTAAGCTTATCAGCAATATCATTAATATATAAGACAAAGAGAAGAGGGCCAAGAACTGATCCCTGGGGACACCAGCTGAGACATTACAGAAGGAAGGAGACGAGTTATGTATTACTACTCTCTGTGTTCTGTCGTGTAGATAATCCTTAAGCTTTCATTTTATATATAAGACCCCTATGCCAAACTTTGTCGAAAGCTTTAGAGAAGTCACAGAATACAAAACATTTTATATCTTTTTTTTCCAAGGAGTTTAATATGCAATTATATATTTCAAAGAGTTGATGAACAGTTGAATTTTTAGGGAGGAATCCTGATTGATACTCGTTAATTAATTTATTAGATTTTAAATGACTGTATAAGTGCTTAAACACAACTCTTTCCATAACTTTTCATACACAACTAATTAAAGATATCGGTCTATAATTTGATGGCAAAGATGAATCTCCCTTTTTGAAAATGGGTATCAGATTTGCTATCTTCCAGCTAGTTGGGTATATTCCCTCTCTTAAGAATTTATTAAATATAATATGGAGTGGAACTGCTACCTTTTCTGGACACAGCTTTAGCATCTTATGACTGATCACATCAGGACCAGATGCTTTGTTTGGATCTAATATCTGAATAATATCTATCATTTCTTTTATATTAATTGGATATCTGAACACTTACTATTAGTTTTTGTATCAAATTCGGGCAAATCAACATGATCTTCATCTAGTTTTTAAATCATACTAAAATATTTGTTCAACAAATTACATTTCTATTAAGTCACCCTCGAAAATAATTATTGAAGGGAAAGTGTATTGAATCAAATATTTTTTTCATTTTATTTTTTCCCCAGATTGCTTCAATTATTTTATCTACAAAAACACCTTATATACTCATCTATCTACAAATATGTTTTGATGATGAAAAACATGAGAAAAGTAAAACAAAGTAAATAAATGATTTATCCTATGAGTCCAAGAAACAATTACATCGATTATTTTACTTTTGTTTCCTCATTGTATATTTAAACAAGTATTAAACACAGATGATCAGTACATGCCCATCTCTTAGTTAAAATTGTGAGGTTATAAACATCTTTTCACAGGAAGATTTTCTGTTTACATTTTCTCTCTTTTTAAACAGTGTATAATCATAGACCCGGTATAGTGTAAGTGTATTTTCAATCTATGAGTTTGATTTTGCCTCTAGTATCTTTTGCCATTCTTTAACCAGTAAGAGGAAAACAAGTCAAAATATTTAACAGATGCAAATATATATGCAATAGTGAACTATATTTCCAAACCATGACTTCTTTAACAATGATAGTTCACATATTTTAAAACAAGGTCAACATTTCAGTTATTTTAAATAATTTAAATATGATGACAATTGACCGACATATAATTGTTTTATGAAATAAGCTGCCAAAAAAAAAAATTGTAAACCTATAACATCTAATCAATCAATGATTAAATAACTCTGCTGTGATATGTTCTCACGATACACAAATAAGAGTGTGATCTTGAAATGTACCCGTTTTTACTTTAATCCATAATTGTTTTCATTTGACTGAGCTCGAGTGTGTTGTCGTCTGATCTTAGAATGTACCAGTTTTTCCTATCCACTATTGATTACCTTTTGAGTCGCACTATGTGTGATGCAGGAAAAGATAGAATGTTGCATTGTCTTTCATTGCTGTAGCATAAACAACGCTATTGTCTTTGTATAGTTTGTAATATCGATGCCATTTAAAGTTTTCTATACCATGCATATCAATGTTTTATTGGTATAGGTCGCACGGTAACAAACAATACTACTTTCATGTCAAATTGATGTGTTGTTTTCTATAAATAGAAGTCATACAAAATATCCTTATTATTTCATATGCTAAGTCATTGATAGTTTACTGTAATGTGAAAAAGCAAAATGACTGACATAAAAAAGTGTTATTTGCAAAACTTCTATCATGTTCGAAACAAAATAAAACAAGTGAACATGTAAGCTACTGCTCACTGATGATACCCCGTCCGAATATTCCGGTAAACAGGAAGATGTTGAGAAAAATGCATCACACGGTAAAGCAGACTTATATAAACCCTGAAACCAAATTTCAGAAATTTTCATATTGTAGTACCTGAGAAAAATGTAACGAATATTCTCTTTTTGGCTATCATGCGTAAAGTCATACAAGTGTTTGATTAACAGGAAGTTGTAGAGTGGTGAATTTGAAAACGAATCAAACAGTAAAGCTAACTTCAATCAACCTTGAAACTAAATTTCAGTAATTCTTGTATTGTAGTTCCCGAGAAAAATGCGACAACAAATATTCAGGGTACGGACAGACGGACGGACTGACAGATGGATAGATGGATAGACTGACAGACAGTCAGAGGTAAAACAGTTTACCCCACTTGTTTAAAGCGGGGCTATACAATCTTCTTAAAACACTAGACAAATAAAATGACCACTCACATCAGTTTCATTGATTTCTAATTCATAACAATTTCACGTGAAATTTTACGTAAATTTCTCCTCAGACGAGCTAATACGTGAAGTTCACGTTACAACTCAAAGCTGAAAGTAATTCAAGTTACAACATATTTGTCAAATTAAATCAAAATCATAAAAAATATATTTTGGTTGTGTGAAAACTTCTCGTGAATTTCTTAGGAATCGTAGTTAACTTTAAAACAAGAGTAAGGTTTAGAACAAAATATGTATTAACATTGTGTTTTGATTTCCTTGTAATCATATTTATACAAGTGTTTTGGAATTTGTTAAGTGGCCACTCATTCTTGATATAGTACGAACGACATCATATAGAATCAATACAAGCATTCATAGTATTTTCATCAGGAAGTTTTTTCTCCATTTGTTTCAGTTTCCATAAACTCCTACGTTAAGTCTGTCAAATAAAGTTAAAACATACAAACAAAATCAGATAACGTGACGGTACCCAAATTGCACCTGTTTTGACAGTTTTTTCACCAACGTTTTTTTATAATAAAGACAAAAATGTCCATTCTGTGTTTATTTTGTAGCCGTATCCTTCTTTTTTATATAAGTATACCAATTTGATTTTTAATCCATATGGAATCATAGAAAAATTGGTCTAAACGGACCTCCAAACCATCAATGATTTTAAAATGAGGAGTACCCAAATTGCCTCCATGCCTAAATTCGCATCATCAAAAGTCTAATAAGAGAGCTTTTGTTTAATTTCTTCAAATATTTTGAACATTGGATATAAGTCCATGCTTACTCTTCATTTCAAAAAAAAATAAATACTTGTAACACATTGTATTTGATCATTTTAAAAAGATGACGTTTTGATGACGTCGCATGGCGACGTTTCAGTACATTTTGCTTTTTCAGTAACCATCTATTGATAAATACTGTGAACGTTTTGTGCATATCTAAATATTTTTACCTATATTGAAAGATGTGCATAGTATCAAATAATAAAAGTACAAATTGTGTAGTCTCTAGGAAATCTTGTTAGATGTCCGCTGCTATTTTTGCAAAATAGGAGCAATTTGGGTACTCGGTGCTATTTGGGTACCGTTACGTTAGCTTCAGTACAGGAAATTTTGCTCTCTTTGTTTCAGTTTCCCTAAATTCCAACGTTTAACCACTCAAGTAGTAATGTGAGGCAACAAGTCAACACCAAGCGACGCATTGATAAAAGGTAATATTGGATAAAAAAGCATAGCAAAGGAAGTTTACTCTTTCGACGCCACTTTTGTCGATATTTTTTTAACTTCAAAGTCTTTGTTGTTACCTTGATTTGTTATGAGACTTAAAAAATTATATCCTCCAAAAAATATATCAGACATGAATCCTCTGAGTTCAGTATTTTTGTGATTTTACTTTTTCCTTGTATCATCGAATTAACAATACAGGAATTGCAATATTAATGAATGTTAACGTATCAATTGCACATGATTTGAAGACATAACGTTTCTGTCTTTTTTTCCTTACATTTGGTGCTGGTGCTTGGACATGTATGTAGTCTGCTGTTATTGAGACATTCATCCAGGTAAATTCTTGAACGATGAATAAATATTTTATGTTAAACTAAAACTAAAAAAAAGTGAAATTTAGTTCGTGCTACTCATTCTTTAATGTTCTATGTTGTGTTTTGTTTTGTTTTGTTTAGTATTGTTTGATTGCATTTGTTTTTAGTCATGGTGTCGTCATTTTATTTTCGACTTATGAATTTAATTTTCCTTTGGTATCTTTCGGCGCCTTATACAGGTATCATGAACGGAAACACCGGAAACCAAAATGGTTTTCATGATGAAAATCTATTTGGCCTAAAGAAAAAAACATACTGGGAAATATACGGAGCAAAACTTTTTCTATACCGGGGACGGCGTAAGTATACACCACTACTTAACCAATCTCTAGATGGAGGAATATTGATCTCCAATGATGGTTTTGGATCAACTATTAGTCAGTTTGAACGAATGTATAAATCTTGTTTAGAAAGGCGAAAAACAAAAGTACAGTGGATTATAAACCTTAGATATACCGACAAATAATCTAAAGAATACCTGGAATACTTAGAGAACTGTACAGACTGTAATAAAGGTAATACATTTTTAATATTGATTCCAAAAATTTAGAACAATAAAAGTTGCTTTTGATGTAATGCAAGTGTAAAAACAGTCTTTCATAAGCGATACTATGTCAAAAAGAAGAAACAACAAAAACTGCAAAAATCTAATAAATCGAAATGACCAACATACAACACCATAACCAAAAAAACGAGAAACCACAAAAATACTAATGACAACACACATTAGTAATAAGTCGCTTATGATTATTTTTAATTTTATCAATTGGGATGAAAGAATCCGCGAATGTTAAAAACGCTAAAACTTTTCGTTGACTTTGTTGCCCTTAAATCGCGAAATTGTTCACCCGAGAAAATAACCCGCTTTCCTGTACTCACTAAAAATAACAACAAATCAAGGATATTTCATATCATTTAACAATAATTACGTTAGATGAATGTTTCATTATAATACGTGAATCTGATTAGAAATTCTACAATCTCGTGTTATTCCTTAGGGAACTACATTACAAAATGAAACGTATCAATCATGATGACACGAGACCCCACAAGTGCAAAGGTAAATTAAATTAGAACTAATTAAAATATCGTCTTTGCAAGATCCTAGCTAAAAAAAATGTAATTATAAGTATTGTATGCTTTTTTGATACTTTATAGGGTTGTAAAATCGTTGACCGACGATTATTCTGCATTAAGCGCAGAAGCGATTCATTTTGAAAATGTGCACACGGTCAACGTTTTTACACCCCAACGAAATTACAAAAAGAAGCATTCGATTCTTTCATATATGACATTTACTGGTTTTGAAATCTAGGCCAATGAGATCCTGATTGCGAAGACAAACTAGCGTACATGATAAGTATTGTTCTATTGATTATAAATTGTTATATCTGCCAATATATACACAACTCTAAAGGTTGATTGCATCTAAATACCACATGACATAGACGTTAGGATCAAACGATCGCTTGAATGCATGTAGGGGAACCAATGTTCTATACTCTTTTTATAGTTTAAAGATACAATTGTAAGTTTATACATTTTTTTAAGATCACTTGTTTTGGACTAATCTGATGGAGAAATATTTGTACGAACAGCTAGTAAAAATAGTTGGCAGTGAAATAGATATACGAACGAGACAACGGCTGTTTATAATAACAGATATTATATCCAATTCATTAAATGACCGATATTATAAATACATATCTAGTGGGAGTTTGGCAGAAGGTCTTGATTTACCTGGCAGTGACATGGATGTCATGTTAGTATACAATGACATAAAAGTTATAGATAATATAAAGAACATAAAAACACTAATACATCATACTCAATTATTTGTTATGGAGACAGATATTGATCATCCTGGGTTCGCTAAACTCAGAATGGTATCAAGAACTTATAAAGGGTTATACCCTCGTGAATTATGTGGACGTTGTCCACCAGGAAAATGTACCGGTACACAATTTTATATTCCAATAAAAACTTTTCTTGATATAGCTATGTATTATTTTTCTTTTATTAAGCCTTCTGTACACGGTCCATGTATAACAGACCAAGGGCAACCAATGGATATTGCATTCTGCATACGCAGTAAATATTTTCCTCTGAACGCAATTCCATGGGCATCTCGTTACCGTTGGCAATGGCCTTTTGACTTTGTTATTGACAAAATCATAAAAAGCGGGTGCTTGTTAGTAGCTACAGGACCTAAGACGTTATCCAATAATGAATTCTTTTATAGAATATCCTTTTCTGTGGCAGAAAAAATACTTGTACATTCATTTAATTTTACTCAACTTTTATGTTACTGCTTACTCAAATTAACACTAAAGTATATCATTAACACAAATAATGACGTCAAAGACTTACTGTGCTCCTACTTCCTGAAAACGGCTTTATTCTGGGTATCAGAAGAGTCAGATATTAACACATTCCAATTATCTAAATTATTCTGTTGTTTTTTACTCTGTCTTGATAAATTAATATCATGGGTGAACAAATTATACTGTCCAAACTATTTTATACCTGAACACAATATGTTCCTAGGCAAGATAAATTCAAGTAACAAACATGCTATTTTAGTTGTACTGGAGAGTATACAGTCTGGAGGGATTGATGGATTAATTATGAATCTATTTCCGACTGAAAATCGCAGTTTATTAAGGATAAACGTTAAATCTTCTTTAGCTATGTTAGACTTCCTATTTTACAGGACTAAAGTAATAAGTATGCGAGGATCATACACTGCAAAAGATTATAACAAACTTGCAATTATAAAATATTTACTAAAGTCCGAATCGTCTACATTTATTGTTGATGTATGCAAATATTATTATGCTGAATTTAATCAAGTTTTAGCACAACAACTACCATCGCCGATCACAAAAGGTAATTGGTACAACTTACAAAAATATTTCCATATACTTTTACAAAACGGCACCAAGATAGACGCTGTTTCGGGCTGGTTGTTATATGCGTCGTATTATTATGTAACAGGAAAGTTCCATATAACATTAAGACTTACGGATTATGTTCTATCAATATGGTCACCTGACATGATGTTGGACTCTGAGTACGACTGGGAACTACACACACGTCGTTACAGACAAAATACACATTCTACAATTACATTGAATGACAGGATGAAAATGTATACTATACGCGATGTCATCTACACTATGAACTCATCATTAATTCCAAAAGAACTTCAGCTGGAGGTTGAAACAGGAGCATTTTTCATACCACCTATCGTAATGTCCCACTGCCTTAATTTCCTATCCTATCATCATCTTGGTGATATCGTCAACAGACAAAAGTCTTTACATGATTTACATCTAACAGTGAAAAATAGATATTCAATTTCAACAAGCTGTTTATCTGATTCGATAACAATAGTTGGAATATGCTATGAGATATCCGGTGCTAAAGACACAGCCTATCAGTGCTATGAAGAAGCATTGCAAATGGGTTGTCATTTTTCTAGAACAGCTGACATAAGAAAATCAAAACTGCTTAGCAATACATTTGAGTTTTGACAGTGATGATGTCGTATGTCACCTACTTATTTATCACTAGTATCAAGATTTCAGTATAAAACAATCATTTTTAATTTGATAGTCCTATAAGAAAAGCGCTAAGACGTATGCTGACTATAAGACGTCGTTTCGATCTATTGAGATATTCCCGCTCATTCCATCATGTCAAGCTTAACAAGACGGAATGGTAAACGTTCAATCAAAATATGATAATCGTATGACAATATGTATTATTAGACTGAGTATTATAAATCTATCTAACAGACACTTTATTTAGTATTACAAAACATTTACACTTTAATAAATAATTATTCATTTAGTATTTAATGTTATTCCATTTGTTGTGGCTTTACATATTGGAATCACTTGCAAGTGCCGATATTTAGCAGGATGGTCGATGAAATATTGAAGAATCTTTGTAATTACATGGCTATTTCGTAAGAACAGCTGTCATAGTATCATGAGTTTGTCCCTCTGATATGTTACGCCTTTCACTTATAAAAACAAGTAAAATTACAAAAAACTTAGAGGTAAACCAATTTAGAAAGTCCATAATCACATGGCAAAATCAAATAACAAAACACATAAAAAACCAATGGACATGAACTGTCATATTCCTGACTTGGTACAGACATTTTCAAATGAAACAGTTTCATTTTGAACACTACAGACGACAAAGCTAGTTTATTGTTTGTTTGTGTATTTCTCTGCACTGATTGTTCTTGCATTTATTTGTACTGTCATGAAATATTGTCATTTTAGTTTAATATTTAAAATTGCCATTAAAGCATGAAGTTTGGCTACTTAAAAAACTCAGGTTCAATCCATTATGATTTCTTAAAATGTCATGTACCAAGTCAGGAAAAGGAAGTTGTTATCTTAAAGTTTGTTTCGTTGTTTTCCTCTCATCATTGATATGTTTCCTTGGTTTTAGTTTGTAATCTAGATTTGTTTTCTTTCAAACGATTTATGACTTTCGAATAGCGGTATACTATTGTTGCCTTTATTAAAAACTAACCAAAGATATTGCATACTGCAATTTAGTACGTACTTCGAATTTTTGATGACATGTAAAATATAAAGTAAATGGTAAGCGGTAAGCAGAATCATTGAGAGGTATTTCTCTTTTTTTTTACAACTTTCAAGAATTTGAGTTGTTCTCTCTCAATAATACTTATGTGTTTAAATTACATGGAACACAGCCTGAGTAAATGTTTTATATTATCTCAGTTTCAGACATATCATTACTACATGTACATTGTATTTGACCTGCGACGGCAATTAAGAGGTTTTAAAATGTTCTGAGTAACTGATAATCAATGTGTTTTATTTAACAAGCTCTAAATTGATTATTTATGGTATTTATGCAATTGAAATTACAGTCAGTAGGTTGAAAATATGCTGATATGAAAACTGTTGCTATGGTCTTGATACTATATAAAAATGCTTAGTTGTTTTATCTTTTCGACTCGATATTTCGAATTTAACCTTGAAGCCACTGTTCCTCATGTGCATATCTCATTGATTAGGTGGTTTCACTGAAATATATATAAAAAACTTAAATATATTTGTACGACTCAAATCTATGGTGGGTTCCAAATCTATGGCAGATTCCTAATCCATAATAAATGTGACGTCATGCCATTCCAAATCTATGGCAAGTTTTGTAATTTCCTAATCTATGGCGGATTTATGTTGTTTCCGAATCTATGGTTTAAGTACAAATGAAAAAAAAGCAGTACATTTTCGACCAATAACTTGTCTTGAGCAAGTGTAAAAATACGACCACGGGAGCATGTCTACAAACATTTGTGACATAAAAATTCCATAATGATCGACCAAAAAAAATCATAAATGATAAATTCATATGCCATGCATAATACAGACTTCAAGATCAGTATGATGTGCTCTGTAAAAAATAAACATTTTTTAATCTATGCATGGTACCTGTTTAACCAATTCATTAAACCAACTTATAAGACCTCTAACAAACAAGAAGGTCGCTTTTTATAAAAATAGATATAAAAAAGTAACAAATAAAAATAGACAGTTTGAATTTTCAAATACTATTTATTTTAGTGATATCGTTAATACATCTTTTCTTTATTTAATGACGATTTAAATCAAATTTGTATCCGGTAATTGCACCTTTTATTTTATAAACTTTGCCAGCCGTAGACAATAAACTACTACTTACTAGATATAGGAAGATGTGGAATGAATGCCAATGGGACAACTCTTCATCCAAGTTACTATTTATAAAAGTAAACCAGTATAGGTCAAGGTATGGCATGCAACAAGGAGCCTTGGCTCACACCAAACAGCAGGCTATAAAGGGCCCCAAAAATCCTTTTCTAAAATATGCGATACTGAAAATAGCGGCGCCATAATTCATCGCGGGATTCGGCCAGTACAGAACATTTGGTCTATCTTAGGAATAATAGGTCACATCTTCATTTAAAACACCCAAACACTGTTGTTAGGGAAATATCTTCATCTTGAATGGTGTTCAAATCTATGGGTTCCGCCATCGTGAGAGGCATCGAAGATCTAATATTGCGTTTTATTCAATTGTGACGTTATACTGTACCCTTTCACAAAGATCTGCCATATATTTGAGTTGTATGGCTTTTGAATGTCACATTTGCCATAGATTAGAAATCTGTCATAGATTTGGAACCCGCCATAGATTTGAGTCCTACATATTTATGTGAAAGGACATTTTTTCTGCACAAACATGTATGTCAAAGGTTTCAGAGGTGTGGAGATTCCACGGTTTTAAAAACCATACAGGCTGGTTTGTAAAAAGAAAATGGAGCATGATGTCTACGTATACATCTACTATATATGACAGTTCTTGTCCATTCGTTTTTGATGCGTTTTGTTTTTTGATTTTGCCATGTGATTATGGACTTTCCAAATTGATTTTCCTCTGAGTTCAGTATTTTTGTGATTTTACTTTATACATTCAAATTAAATAACCCCAATTAATTTATAAATAATACATTACTATAAAATAGATTTGAAAGATATACACAAATTATATTCATTGATACTGAAAATATAAAACCTGAGCAATGTGTCATTCACCATACAGGATATATATTCGGTGATGAGTATCTCAATATCACATGACTTATTTAAAGCAGTCGTTTAAGGAAGCTGAAACATTAGGGTAAACACAGCTATCTGGTTTATGAACTCTACTTGTCCAGATCATATCTACTTTTGTTTATTTTTAAACAAAGTGATCTACTTGTCATAAGCGTTAGGCACGAATGAAATTGAACCAGAATTAGAATGACAATATTCCAAAACTAACTTTCTTTTTAGGTTAAATCACTAATTGACCAGTGTTCTATTGAAAATATTTCAAAATCAATTGGTTAAGTTTTTCGGCTCAAAGAAATTGTATACGTCTAAAGTTTGATATAAGTGGAACACTATTCAGTGAGAGGACATCAGTATATAAAACATGTCAGGTGAAAATATCAACAGATGTTGCATGAAGTCTCCTAAGTCAATCTCCATAGACGACAAGTATACAAGTCTCAAAGATCACCGGAAAGCTTTTAACAAAGTACAAAAACCTACTAAAAAAGTAATGAAACAAAATTTAAATGTATAGCAAATCTATACATTAACAATGTCACTAATGAACAAAATGTCAACCACTCTTAAAACGTTGATGCTATTATAATCAAATCTTTTATTATCGGGAATCACTTTCCAATGCATTGCATCAACCTCCAGGATTCTTAATCAATGCAATGATATTTTCATAGATGAAAATTGTCTAGGGAATTGTACGGCGAAGATAAAGACCGACTAGTCTGTCATGTCTGGTTCAGAATATATATTGTTGATTAATAAAATGTAATGTAAAGATTTAGACAGAAATGTGTGACATATGGGATACATGATTTCAATACTAGTCTTAAAACTTTAAGATTTCTTGCTGGGAACCTCAATATCACTTAAACTAATTAAAGCGGTCTTTTAAGGAAGTTGAAACTATAGGAGAAACAAAACTTCCTGGCTAATGAAATATAAATGTTCTGTCAAGATCATATCTTCTATTGTTTATTTCAAAACAAAGAGATGCCAATCAACTTATCATAAGTGCCCATCACATGTATCAAAGGAAGTCGAAAAAGACTTTGAATGATTTTTTTTTCCCAAAACTAACGTTGTTTCAAGTTGGTTTAACAAATTGACCAGTAGTTTAATGCTAATATTTTCAATTAATTTGGTAAAGTTGTTCTACTCATAAACATGTTTATGTCAGACGTTTCATATTGTTGGAAAATTTCACCAATGAATAAAATATCAGGAAGAGATGACAATCAACTTATTTTAAGTGTTAAATACTTGTATTAAACGAAATCGATACAGAATATAGATGAAACTTTTTTTCCAAAAATAACTTTATTTGTAAGTTAAGTAACAAATTGACCAGTAGTCTATTGTTAGTATTTCCATTTAATTTAGTTTAAATGTTTTTTTTCTGATTATAGAAATATTTTATGTCGGACGTTTGATATAAGGAAAACATGCTATAAAAAGTCAATAGCAACACAATTTACAACATGTCATAAACAAATCATGAAATAAAACAGATATGTATAGCAAATCTTAATAAATCTCAATGATTGAGTACTGCGACTTCAATGCAAATATAACAATCATATAAAGAAAAACAACGACATGCAAACAATCTGCTTGTTCTGGAGAGGCTATTAAACATGTAAACGAATGTGTCGGGGATGACACGTGGAGTAATTAAATTTAAAATATTCGCAAAGAATCGTATGTTAGTATTAATAGTTTCTAAGGTTACGAACTTATATATCAGAGAAGACTTGAAAGCTCACAGGCAATATATACAGTGGTTGTTTCGGACCATTCGAATATGATTTATTCAATCATCTATATATTAAGAATGTACTGATTTGAAAGAAAAAAACAAATATAATTGTTTTCATCTATGTTTTTTTTCACAGACCATGTTAAAAAAGTTTGAATGTCCATGAAATCTTAATAAATCACAGTTTAACATACACAGTGAAAGATGGAAAACCTCTAATAGAGTAGTAAATTTTAGAGACAATGAGCTCGAGTTCGACAATTGACTTTCATCAACAGATATCAACTAGTACAAATTCTTGTCGGATATGTTGCTAAGATGTAGACACAACCTGCCTTTCGTTCTAGTCATAGATAAGCATTGGATAATACAATCTAAATATCAATTTAATTATCTTTGGCAGTAGTTTAATACGTTAAATAAATGAGCAAAACCTTAAGTATTGTAACGAAACTAGTGGAGATCATATTATATTTCTTGTAAATCAGAAAGAGTAGAAGCTTCTTATCAACAGTTTTCCAAAAAATCACATATTTCCTGGAGTATAATAAAGGACCTCAATCCGTTCAAATTCTAAATATATATTTGTCAATGCATTTGCCAAATCAAACAATAGTACAGCAAACACATCATAGAACAATAAAGACTAATCAACACGAATCGTACCAGAAGCTGGATCGGTAAGAAGATCCACACCTGATACCCGTCGTGTTGCTTATGTTAGTATAAACCCGGTAGTATGTCTTACCCGGGAGATTACTTTTTTGAAACAGGAACTAGATTGTAGTTACATTATAATACACATATCCGATATCATTTGTGAAACGGATATTCTTAAACGGTCAACCAACTCGTGATGGCGACCGTTATATTAACAAAAGGATGAATTCGTCTTATCATTTGATAACTCTTGGTTTAAAAGGTTCCTTGTGAGCAGCAATCCTCTATTATAGTTTTGATTATTGGAAATACAAGCCCGGGAATATCGTATCAATTGGGATATATATAAACATGTATTTCGTTCGCCGGTGCAGTTGAACTATAACTATATACACATAGAAACTTCCCAATTGGGAAGCTGGAATCATCTCCTTTGTCGAAACGTTTTGTTTCCAACCGACCCTCACGATCAATTTTCTTATGAAGTAAAAATATGAGGCATACTAAACTGTACCTGTTGAATCCCATATCTCTATTTCAATGGAATAGATGCATTGAACATAGTCACCAAATTTTTAATGACAGAACATTGTCTAGGTCTGTATAGCGGATAATAAAGTGATATTTCTAAACTTCTTTTTCTTCCTTTTACGAGGTACCTGTATACAAAAACGCTATCATTGAATCAATATTGATACCTAAATACCACATTATCAGTGACCTGATAACAGTAATGTTACCATATCCCGATTGACAAAAAATGCTGTTTGACGGTTTGATTTGCTTTTGAGGTGAATGCTGACATTGTTGTGCTTTTTAAAGAATATCCTCATAGAGGCTTGGACTGATAATACCTGAAAGTTGAAGATGTCTGCTTGTTGATTTAAATTTATTGATAACATTTATATTTCTTTACTAGTTTGCAATTGTGAAATCAAAACCCCTGTTGAAATAGTTTTTCAGTAATATAGATATTTCTTTCGTTATCATTTCTTTCATTTACATCAATATGATCAAATACATGATGCCTATCTTATGACAGACACTAATAACTAATATCTATATTTGTATATTTTGAAAGATAACACTTTCACTTGGCCTATCGACAATGCATCATATACAATGACATAATAAATTGACTATTTGGTGTCTGTTCCTTAACTAAATTGTAAGTAGACAATAATTGAAAAAAAACATTGCAAAATTTATCTTTTTATGACTTAGGTGCATGGTTTTTGCAAATATGAATAATATATTCTACACGTCTTATTGTATTTATAAAGACGTGGACATATCACAAATATCATTTGTTGTTTTTGATGCGTTTTGTTTTTTGATTTTGCCATGTGATTATGGACTTTCCAAATTGATTTTCCTCTGAGTTCAGTATTTTTGTGATTTTACTTTTTTTTTGTATGATTCATTTACGGTTGACATCACGAATTGAGATAAACGTTTGTCAGATCATAACGGAAATGATCCAATTGATTTACTTAGATTCCCATTCCCCCTTCAACGAATGTGACCAACTGTGTTATATTTTTTTTACAGGATGTGTACTAACACGAGGACGATGATGGGTGCCATTAATGGAGTAGAGTTTGCTAAATAGTTCGGATAACTCTCCCAATAGTCTTTAGTTTTCTATGTTGTGTTTTTGTGTTGTTGTTTGTTTGTTGTTTGTTTGTTGTTTGTTTGTTGTTTGTTTGTTGTTTGTTTGTTGTTTGTTTGTTATCTTTTTGTCGCCTCGAGTTGTCATGTATTTAAACTCTGATGTCCCTCTGATATCTTTCTCACTTCGTTATTGTTTTACACAACATTTTTCACAATGATATATGTAAACCCAATTACTAATGAGTTTGTCGTCAAACACATTTATTTGTTTTTATCTCGACACAGAAAACTTGCTCTAAGGAAGATAGTACGATCAATACGTTCAATACGTTCCTTAAAACGTTATTAATTTAATTAAGCAGGTTAAGGTTCTGTATTTTGTAACACGGATAAAATGTTTCGCAATATTCTTATAATACAGCATATCATGATTCATTCATTGTTGTTGATATAAGGTTATATTAAGTCTTAAACAGTTTTGATCTCCTTGTTTCTGCTGACGGACATACATACTCATCATCACATTGCAAAGCTTCATCATAACACTGATGGGCCATGTCTTTATCACCGGATATATCAAAACATGCTCCAAGTAGTGTTAATGCATTAGACTCTGTGTTTACTGATCGAATATAATTTCCTTTCACTGTAAAATTTAAATCATTTAAAGCCTGTTGTCTGTTGGATAATTCACCAAGATGATGATAACATAGAAATCTTAGACAGCGCGACATCACATTTGGTAGAATGTTCATAATTCGAAATTCTACCTCAATCCGTAGTTCGTCTGGTATTAATGGTGAGTGCTCTTTATAATAAACATGCCGTGCAGTGGCTATTGTCACCCTCTCTTCCAATGTCATTGAGAAATGAACAGTATACTCATATTTTGGTCTGTGTATTTCATTTATTATTCCAGTGTCTGTCATCAGTAAATAAGGTGACAATCTTGATAGAATATAATCCGTTATGCTGAGTGTGACTTTGAACTGTCCTGTTACATAATAAAACGACGCGTACAACAACCAACCCGATACAGCATCTATCTTGATAATACGTTGGAAAAGTGCATGATAGAGCTTGTGTATGCGGTACGTGTCACCTTTTGTATATGGTGGTGGTAGCAGATGTACCATTTCTCGGCTGATGCAGTTTATATAAAATTTACATGCGTAAATTATAAATGTTGACGACTCGGAATTTAGTAAATTTTCAATACAAGAAAGGGCTTTATAATAGTTTGAAATGCATTGGTGTATCGTGTCTATCATGTAACAACAATTTCTGTAAAGTAGAAAGTCTAGCTGAACGAACGAAGATTCACTCGTATTTAATAAATAGTGATGGTCATTGTCAAGTAGAAACAACTGCTGTATCAATCCATCTATCCCTTTACACTGTATACTCTCAAGTACACCCAATAGCATTGTATTGTTACTCTGATCGATCTTTCCTAGGAACATGTTATGTTCAGGAATAAAATAGTTTGGACAATGGCATGTCTTTACCCATGATACTATTTTTTCAAGACAGAGAGAAAAGCAATGATATATTTTAGATAATTGAAATATGTCAAGTTCAACTGTCTCCGAAACCCAGAATAAAGCCGTCTTCAGAAAGTAAGAGCACAATAAACCTTTTACTGCATTGTGTGTATCAATGATACGTTTAAGTGTCAATTTGAGTAGACCGTAACATAAGAGTTGAGTGAAACTAAACGAATGTACAAGTATTTTTTCTGCTACAGAGAAAGACACTCTCCATAATAAATCACTATCTGATACAGTCTTAGGTCCTATTGGCACCAACAAACATCCGCAATTATTTATTTTGTCAATAACGAAATTAGGTGGCCATTGCCCTCGATGACGTGTGATCCATGGAATGGCGTTGTGGGGTAGATCTTTATTCCGTATGCAGTTTGCAATATCAATCGTCTGATCTGTGTTTGATAAACATGGACCGTGTATACATGAATATGCCTTTGGATAAAAAAGCTTACAACTATCAAGATATTTCTGTGTTGATAGATACATTCGTGTACCAGTGCATGTACCTGGAAGACAACGCACACATCGTTTACGAGCAGATAATATATTATGTGTTAATCTTAGTTTAGCAAATCCAGGATGATCAATATCTGTATCCATAACTAATATAATTCCATGTATTTGGTTTTTGATGTTATTAAAATTGTGTATTATTGTATATCTTTTGTCTACGTTCATAATGTCTATGTCACTACCTGGTAAATCGAGACCTTCTGCCAAACTTCCACTGAATATTTGTATATAATTATCCAGAACTGATGAATTGACGATCATATCTTGTATTATATATAGTCGTTGTCTCTTTCGTATATCTATTTCACTACCAACTATTTGTACCAGGTGATCGTACAAGCACTTCTCCCTTGTATCAATCCAATTTAAAAGATCTATAGAAAAAAATATTCGTTTTTACTTATGTATCATGACACCCTTAAATGATATTCGTAAATAGTAAATAAAAGCCGCTAGATGTTTTCCAAGCAATCGTTCTTATTATAATAGTTATGTTGAGTGGTATATGAATGCAATGGACGTATATAATTACAGATCTCACGAAAGGTATGACAATTACAAACATGGAACATTAATAACCATTTTTGCTATTTCGTTCCTGCAATCAGGATATCATCTTGCTTGAATCAAAACTATTAAATGTACTGTCATTAAAGTTTACATGGTGATATAAAGTATTCTTGGTGGACCTCCTTTTTGTACATATATTAAGGTAGCACAATACAAAGATTTTATAACTCCAACTCCCAAGTTTTAAAATGCTGTAACTTTCTTCATAATGCTTCAAAATTTATAAAAATGGTAGTTTTGGATAGCTAACAGATTACTCTTTCAAATTAATGCAATGTTAGTATTATGCAACAATTATGTAACCACTTATAATGTTAACTGTGTCTAAAATATTTTTCACCAAATTTTCACTTTCAAATGAAATTAGCTTCTGCATAGGTATCCCTAGAGGGTTGATTTTATTATATCTTGTTCCTTTGGCCATTATCTACAAAAGGGTGTCTCAGATTTCAAATAGAATGTATAGAACAAATTTTACAGCTAATTAAACATTATCTTCTTTCATGTGGTAAGGATGTTTACACTAATTAGAGATTTATAAGAGAATGGAATACCATAGAGACTATCTGAGACATCTTTTTGAAGCTTTTGATGTGTTGATTAAGATTTCGTTAAAATTGTCTGTATAGTAAAAGAGATGATAGAGCTAAATTCATTCAAGTGAACTTGCCTAGATTTTGCCACTAATTACGTAATAATTAATTACATAATGATTGCATATTACAAATATTGCATTCATTTAGAAGACTAATCTTTTATCTATCTATATATACCTCTTTTATTGTTTTCTATGTATTAATAAGAAAGTTACAGCATTTCAAAGGTTAATGATTGGAAGTAAAAAAATCTTTGTATTGTGCTACCTTAGTTATCAACATATGTATTATTCAAAACACATTGGTCCCTTAAACCTTGTAAGCAGTATTGTTGCTTTAATAAGAAATTTGGTTAAAGCGTTTCTGAGAAAGGAACAGTTAGAATAGCGGTGAAAACATATATATTTTATAGAAAATTATGTCATTCTGTTTTACTACAACCCTGGACTGGGTTGCACAAACGTCTATTAAAGTTAATAGTCTATTAAAAGTACACTTTAATTAAATAGTCTATTAGTTGCGTTGCACAAAATTTAATTAGCGTTAATAGTTTATTAACCCCTTCCCATTCACACCGGTACAGCTTACCGGTGAAGCCAATTTCAAGTTTTTTTTGGGGCATTTAGACTTGTTCCATAGCCATTTGCTGACGTACAGATATGGTTAAGGGCTCAAATTAATCCTCAGATAACCAGCAATGCGATTTAATGTGCAGCAAACTTCTATCATTATTAGTTAACAAATAAGTCTCCTCTTACTGATGTGTGATTCTTCTGTAAATACCATTTTTTTTTCTTCGAATTTTGAGGAAAATTCTCAAAAAGAAGGGCAAAGAAAACTGCTATTTTAAGAGGATTTATGACTTTTCTCAATAACTGTGCAGTGTGTTTTTGAAGAATAGTATTAACTTGATAGTTCTAACTTGTACACTAGTTGCAAATGTAATTTTTAGAGTAGAAGCGCACTCACAAACTTGAAATATGCTTAAAATCCGAAGTAATTTCTTAGAGATATTATGAGAAAAGAGACAAAAACCACTTAAATATTGTAATTTATTTTTGCAAAGTTGAAATAGATGTAACAAAACATGGTTTCGTAAGTGTTGCGGTATGATAAAGTTGACAACACTTTTGTTTGAATAAAGGAACATGTATATTTCAATGAAAAAATGGCATTCTAAACAGTGGATTCCTCCTAGATTTGCGTAAAAATCATGCATTTGGCAACAAAAAATTATCATCTGAACACATAATTCCAAAAGGAAAACAAACTGGGTGAGAATCTTCATATTATTTAATTTTTTAAATTTCTTCCGTAGTAGTAGACTTAAGTACTTAAATTTCAATAAATTCAATACAATTCCAGTGGCGCAGGGGTACGATGATCTATCCCAAGGCTCTCAGATTGAGGGTTCAAATCTCACTGCCGGAGTTGGAAAAATGATTTCCTATATTAAATGTAACTTAACTTAACTTTACTTTCAATTTCAAAAAGAAAACCTACGAAATTTTTTTCAAAGAATGTGTGTGCCAAATTGCCCCCCCCCCCTCTTTTTTACCCCCTTGGCTCCATCGGGCTCGGTCATGGGTGTCCCAGATCAAGCTAGCATTGGTAATTCAATGAATTTTCACTTGTAAAAACAAAGTTTAAGTTGCTGATTGATTGAAAACGAATTAGAACCAATAAGTTTGAAATCAGACAAAAATGGTGTCTACAATCAGTTATTTTGAATGTTACGGACATCTATATTTCAAGGCCTATAGCACATTATGCGTCTATTTATTCCACTATGATAACTTTTATGGCTTCAACAGACTCGAGGCATTGTGTTTCCACCAAAACCTGACCCTATTAGCCCACCAATATGTCTCTGCATGACTTTTTGTCCAAGGATTTCGTATTTTTTCACTTTTTCACCAACAGTCACGTGACTTTTGGAAATAAACCACGTGACCAAAAATTTGACGAATTATCTCCAAACTTAATTTTCTGAAATATTTTACTAATTATCTTTCATTTGAGCCCGACATGACATGTGTATGACCATTGATGCGAATGCAGTATTCATTTAAACTTCGATAGTGTCTTTTCGATAAGTAACGCCCTAAAATGCCTGAATCGGAAGGAGTTAACTCACTATTAAATTTAATTGAACGAAGGAGCGCTAGTAAGTCCTTAATTGTACATTCAAAATGGATGCCATGCAAGTGCTTGGATTCCCTGGACCTAACAATTAGCCGAAAAAATACTGTGACAGGCTTCTCAACTCGATGATTTGTCATACCGAGAGCTTCGCGACAGCCGATGATATCCGACATTGGATGATTTCGCCACAAAAAGAATTGTTTAAATGTTATTATTAAAATAATAAGTGAAATAAAAGATAAAAATTCTGAAGTTCTTGAATAATTGAAAATTTATGATTTACCATATTCATTATGAATGGGGTGGGAAGGGGAGGGGAGGGGAGTAGGAAGGGGTCCTGATCCTGAAATTCGGACTTAAAAGTATGAAATCCCGAGGTCCCGGTTTTATTTTAAATACAGGAAATATCATTGAACGGATGACAAAAAACGTTGCCCGCATCCTTGGAAGTCTGCTTTGTTCAAACTGAACTGTATTTCTGGGTAAAAGATCGTATAGAATCCTCCAAAATTAATAATTTTTAGAAGGTATGAACGAAATCATTGGACTTTGGAAGACCTATCATAACAGGAGACCCGGGTTTCCCAGCCAAATTTCGGACACACGTTGCACACAATCTTGTGGTAGAATCATACATTTAGAAGATTTCCTTTATGTTTATCAAGCTGGAGCCAAATTTCATAAAATTCGCGGATACACCAAACTGCATCGCACGATTACAATATTATATTGTCAATGATCAAACCAGTCTCCGTAAAATTCTACATCCAGCAGATCGATATTGGTGTCAACATTGAAAATTAATCACAAATTTACCTGAAATACGTTGTATTTATAAATGAAGAATGTGTAAATGTTATCTCCGTTGATGTTTTGATTAAGAGTGCTTTCTTTCACGTCCACATTTCTATCAAGTATGGCATCCCAAGTTAACACTTTAATGATTACTACAGATAGGAAACACAAATAATAGAACAGTGCACAATACCATACATTTTTATTTACAGGACATAAGAGAAACTGCGTGAAATTTATGATATATTAATCAGTGAATTAATTTATTGTTTTCATAATTTTATAACCAATATTATATTTAACATTTTTTTTTTGGCAACGGACAACTGTTATATAGATGAAACGAAACTATTCGACACTTTTGTATATATTGGGCATACACTTCAAATAAATATCTGATATTGACATGGGATTGGATTCATTTTATTATAACATAAACAATTATTGGACTTATTAGGGTCTCTCTGATATTCCGACATCCCACTGGTCCAACACCCCAATAGCCCGACAAAGGTTAATAACTGCCGTAATAGAAAAAATACTTCACGAGTAGAGCTTCATTAGGGTGTGGATGTGGATTTACAGTTTAGAGAATAAAGGGGGGATTTAAAGAAAAGAGAAAAACGATGTCCTAAAATGATGGTCAATGATGATACTGATATAACGACCCCCTTCTCCCAAATACAGACACCCCTTGGT
Source organism: Mytilus trossulus (assembly GCF_036588685.1). Classification (NCBI taxonomy): domain Eukaryota; kingdom Metazoa; phylum Mollusca; class Bivalvia; order Mytilida; family Mytilidae; genus Mytilus; species Mytilus trossulus. The sequence continues at coordinate 8,341,470 of NC_086383.1, read as the reverse complement.
AGAATAATTGTTGACATGGTATTTGAACTATTAGTGTTAATATCACAGAAACAGATTTGAGCATGCCACCTATCTGGTATAACTATCAAAGAAGTACCATGACCATATGCATTTAAAGAACTGAAAACCTTGCAAGTTTTGGTAACAGAAGATGGGAACACATTCTACTAAAAAAAGAAATGTCGTCAGCAGTGCAGTCTCTCTTCATTAAGAAAAATGTCCAAGTGACTAAGGAACGACCATTTAACTTCAAGGGGGTTATGTGTTTTCATAAAAAAAATTATTCTGATCCCCAATTTGCTGGAAAAAATATTCTGGTTAAGCAGATAAAAAAATTAGTTTGAATGCAGATTCCCCCGTACCTTATATAGTGTTAAACAACACAAGTAAACATGCGAGACAAACACCACCTCTTTTGACACTCACACGAAGGTGCTAGTTTTCACTATTCCTATTTACCGGCATTTTTTGCTGTTGTAAACTTATTCTAACAGATTCCTCACAGAGAAGGCGGCAAACTTTACAAAGTTCTATTTGGTTTACCACTGTCTTTATGGTTCAACGTATCAACTTTAAATAATTCACTCTTCAATTAATATAAGTAGTATATAAACATAATTGTATATAGAGAACTAACTAAACTAATGTTCGTCTCAAAATAATTCTGTATAATGAACTAAGCATCTCGCATACAATTGTCTAAGCGATAAAGCCTAACTGGAGCCTTACCTTTCTAGTGTCTCTGCTTTGGGAGAGATACATACCTGTGTATCGTCATGTTATTTCTAAAGATAAAGCTTTACAAAGTTTATTTAGTTTGACAAAATAATCGCTACACCGCGTCTCTATCATTCATTCATTTATATATCCGACTACTTTCACTAATACAAAATTATGCATATTTACCGACCAACCGTGATAAATTGTTTGAGCCTGCTGCAAGGGAAAATCGCGGCGGTCCCTATTCAATACTAGCATGTACTTTCACTGTCTAGTGGCAGTGCAAGTGTCATTGACCTTTTTTCATGTCGGATGGCAATTATTACAGGGCCTATCTATATTTTTTGTACGGTCAACTGATTTTTCTCGACCTGAACATGCATGCCAGTAATATTTGCCACTGGACATCACACACAATTGAAACATTGTAGGTACTTTATGATATGTTACGTGTACTAGTATTATTATTTTGAGGACTCTCAGGAGGACTAGTTTTAACTGATGGGATTATTCTTTTGAAATCAAAATTATTTATTTAAAAAACAAGTTGTTCAATTATTCCATGTCAGACTATTTGATGTATCGGACTATTGGGGTGTCGGACTAATAGGCGTCGGACTATGGAGTTGTTGGAACAATGTGGTGTCAGACTAATGGGACATCTAAATAATGGAGCTGCCCCGATTTATGATACTTAATTTCTCCCCTTGTGTATTTTTCCGAGACTTTTCAATCCCTTTAAATGACAACACATGCAGTTTCTTGTATCTTGTTTGAAATAAATTAACGGCGAAATTTCTCTCATGAAAGATTAAAAATTTCTGATTTTACCATGATTGTGCCAAATACTAAAGTAATTTATTCGAGTTCCCAAATCTTTTGACCTCAGTGTTGCTGAACAGACGGCCTACTTCGATTCGTCTAACTTGGGTTGGCTCGAGTTATAAAATCAGTATTAATGAGCAAATGCACAACCTTCAATAAACGAAGTAAAAATTTGACACGGATTGAGTCTAAATATCGAAATGAAAGATATAAATTTAGCAGGCTGCAGTTGTCAATTTTCTTTTATAGTCTTAGACGTCGACAATAAACTAGCTTAGCTGCTACGTGCTACGAAGATATTGATGACAGCTAGGCTAGCTACACGTTCAATAGTCATAAATTTATGTAGCATTACGTAGCATTATTTAGCTGCTTTGATGTTGAACGCAACCTCGTTGAAAAATTATGAAATCGCTGAAAATGTGTTGACTCCATGAAAAATTGAGCAATATCGTGAAGATCATAATGACGTCGTGAAAAATGATGAAAATCGAGAAAATCGTAATGACGTTGTGAAAAAATAATGAAAATCAAAGAACTAAATGGAGCTTAGTTAACTATTGAAATGTCTAATAGTCTAATAGTCACTTAATTGTCTATTAGTTAATACTATCCTTAAAAGTGATTCTTGCAACGCTATTAACTAATTGTCGATTATATATTTTATAGTCTATTAAAAGTTAATAGTCTATTAACTTAATAGACGTTTGTGCAACCCAGTCCTGATAATTGAGTTTAATAGCATTTCACTTAATTGTTGCAAATCAAATTTTACAAGACTGTATTCATCTTATATACATTAATAGTTTTGTCAAAATTGAATATTGACTATTTACAAATATTCTATATTTGCTTGGAATGTTTCTCAACCTTTGTCTTGTTTATATTGAGAATTTTACGTAAATTAAGTCGTTTTTTTTTAAACGCAACTATGTTTCAAAGTAACTTGTGTTTGTTTTAACGACTGTTATGAACTGATAATACATAGATGCATAAACTAAAATAAAAAAAGAAGAAAAATAAAGAAGGGTCAGTGTACTTGTTATTTCGAAATAAATGTCATTGAAGTTGAACAAGAAATATTTTTCTCATTTTTTTCATTGCATTTTACATTGAAAAAACGATAAAAAAATAACAAAAAAAATTTAAGATTTTAAAATATGGCTTTTTAAATATATATATGTAATAATATTATGAAAGAAAATTAGCGGTAATTATTTTTATTGCTATACACAAATAAAACCAGAAAAATCCGATAATGTGGCAAACCTTCAGTAATAGTGAAACAAACATTCGAACGGAAAGCATTTACACTGTGTATAAACCACATCGGCAAAATTTTTTCGGACTTTATTGTATCTAACATCCGGCACAATAACGGAACATTAACAAACAGCAGAAAGCTAGTTTTCTTCCTACTTTCTTATTTTTTTTTATGATATCAAAGAATATATATACATATAAAACTATTTTTGATTGTGGTATGCAATATTTTCTACAACCGTTCTATATTAACGAAGAAATAAGTAAAACTGCATGTCAAAATGACGAATTAAGTGAACCTTGCCTCGACATTGTTAAATTTTTCGTTAAATTGTTAGCATTGTACGGAAAGAAAGGTATGGAAAGATAGATACTGACACGGAGATTACAAAACTTGTTTTTATGAACATCTCAATATTTGTATTTCTGACTATGGAACGAACGAAATGGGTCATGTCAAAATGGAACTGGCCGGTTCCGTCATTGTTTGCCTCCCGGTTTGGTCATAGATTTCACAATGCATAAACCGGTTTGTCAAATAAAATAAAATCATAATCGCATTGCATTATAATTGATAATTTAATCTCAGTGTTAAAAAGGAGTTTTGTGACTGGGTCGCTGGAAAACAAGTTCTTTCACAGGACAACGGCTAATTATTTATATGATTAGTCTCAGATTCAAATAAATAATAAGCAAACACTAGAATGCCTACTCTTAAAGAACACAATAATTTTACTTTTACTTTGCATTGAAACATTTTAAACAGCAGAATAGATAGAAATGAAGGTTAAAACGAAAATTGAGGTTAAAGCTCTCAAATATGCGATTTCTATATGAAAAATATGTTTAAACTTGAAACTAGAGTTAAACTTTACGCTGTTCAAAAATCGAAACATACAATTGATATGTGATTTTGTCATACAATAGGATAGGCACTTTTATAAGTAATCTAATCATTATATGTATGTAATTTTTTCTATGATCGTTGAAAATAAATCTTTTTAAGGATAAACGTTGATGATAAGACAAATGTATAATTTTATGCATTCATAATCGACATGGACAGTGAAAAAAGAAGAAAAGGATTACAACTACCATGCATCAAAGGTGGGGTCGGGGAAAAGGGGTGGGGTAGGTTGGGAATCTATACATTTTCTTGATTCGCCACTCGAAATCGGATAATGTGAGTTCGATTATGTTTATTATAAACCTTCTCATTGATATTTTTTAACAAGCGACACTAAGTGATTCAAATTCATAGCGTTTTGAACTATTTGTATAAAGCTTCATATGTCAAAAGCGATTTTTTTCCTATTTGCAATATGTCCATTGCCCTTGCCCTTGACCTCATTTCTATATTATTTTTCCTTCGGCCACAGACCTTCATCATCAATTGAATTGCGACCATTTAAGCATTTGTGACATGTCAGTGCGTACACTTAAATATAAATATGTCTTAGTTTATTTTATTGCAAAAAAAACGCCAGTGAAGATGTTTGCTATGTCCGATCCGGTTTGAGAAATTTGAAATTTTTAGTTGTTACACACTTTTTTTTTTAATTCAAGAACGGTGTAATTTTGTTAGGATTCTCGATTGTTTTTAGATCACTTGACCCAACAGGAAAAGTTGTTTTTTTCATCACTTGGCACCGGTAGACTGTCGATCATTATCTTTTAATACAATTTTTTTTAAATAAATGTTAACATCTAAAATTACTAGGCTGCATCTAAAAATTTTCATTTAAAATCATATGTCTTTTTTAATTACTAAGGGTATATATCTAGTTTTAAAAAAGTTTACTGTGACCCCGCTTGTCAACCAAAAAATAAACAAAGGGGGTATACAAGTGCATGATGTCAATTAATTAAAAACAGCCGTATACATAGACAATTCCAAAGGGAAAGATCGATATCTTCATAATGTTGAGCTCTACCATTTGTCCATTTACTACAAAGTTCTCAAATTTGTTCTTAAATGAGTTATTACATCGCCCTTCAATGACGGATTTGAAGTTCTTTTAATCAATTGCTATCTATTATTTTCAAACATATATATAAAAGTCATAAAACAAAGAAAGAAGATACTAGTATACAAATAAATCGACTTGGCCGATATCATAATAAAACTTATTGACCTTTAATTTAGAGGTTTTTTTCATTTCATTGCATATGTACACGCCCGTCACAATTTTGGCAGGACGTATTATTGTATACATCCGTCCGTCCGTCTGTCCTTCCTTTCATCTGTCCGTTCCTCAATCTATCAGTCAGTGTGTCCGTCCGTCCGTCTATCTATGCTTCCGTCCGTCTATCTATCCGTCTATCCTTCTGTCCAGCGTAAACATGTCGCACGTTAACTTGAGAACAGCTTATCCAGTTTTCATGAAACTTAAAAAGGTTATTTCTTGAAATGGTCAAACGATCTGTAAACCTTTTAGTGAAAATCAAATTTAAACTTTTTGAGTTACAGAAATTTGTAAGTAAAACAGGAGTGTGTTTTTTTTCAACATGTCGCGCCATACCTCAAAACGATTTATCATTATTGCATCAACCTTAACACACTTCTTAGTAATAAAAATCTTCTGCATATTTTTTGGTGATGTTTTAAATTTTGTTTATTAAGTTTTATTAAGTTTTTTTTTTGCAAGAAAAGGGGGGTCACTTATTGAGATGTATCTAAAAACACATATAAAAAATATCCTAATGTTAATGTTAAAAAGTAATTGGTTATCAGTGTTTGCTATTGAGTATTTATATTCCATTTAAAATTAGTTTGGAAATCAGTAAAATAACGGATACCTCATTCATTAGGAAATGTGTAGTAATATAATTAACTATTTATATAAATGTAAACACGCCAAGTTTACTTTATGATAAATATATATTTAAATTCTTTCGAAAGACAATGTTCCGATCCGTGTTAACACTGCTTTAAATAAAAGGGTGGTTTTAAAAAAACATAAAAAACCGGGTGATATATAGAGACGAAACCGGGTGATTGTATGGTAAACAACAACGACGAAACCGGTTTATTTTAATTTGACATGACCAATTTCTTTTGTTCCATACACAGAAATACAAGTATTGAGATGCTCATAATTACATTTGTATTAGTTTTGCGATATCCTTATCAGTATCTATCTTACGGTACCTTTCATTCCGTACAATGTGAACAATATAACGAGAAATTAAACAATTTCGAGGCAAGGTTAACTCAATTCATTATTTTACATGCATTTTGACTTATTTCTTCGTTAATATGAAACGGTTGTAGACAATATTGTATATTACAATAGTTAATAGTTGTTTATGTATATATATATTCTTGGATATTATAAAAAAAAATAAGAAAAAAATAAGGACAAACCTAGCTTCCTTCTGTCTATTAATGTTCCGTCATTGTGACGGATGTTAGATACCATGGAGTCCGAACAAATTCGCCAGTGTGGTTTAGACACAATGATTTCAACAGATTGTACTTGACAGACATTACTTATATTAATATTGTCAGTTTACGTCTAAGAATTTAAATATCAAAAGCTTACTGTCAATTTGTGTTGTCACTATCTTTGTGTTTTTCCTGTTTGGAAATGATATTGTATGATGGTCTTTTTTTTTGGTTAGTCCTGTGTTGGCTGTTTGTCGTTGTCCTTTTTTATTTACCTCAACGGGGTCCGAATCTTATGCCATTACTTGGAGTAGTTCGTCGTTGGTAGAATGGCGACAGACGACGTAAACTATTTAAAAAATCTTCTCTGAAACTACTGAGCCAAATACCTTCAAACTTTAATTAAACTTTCCTTAGCCTATCGAGTTTATAAATTGTATCCGTTTGTGTAAGTTTTGATCCAACATCAAACATGGCTATCATGGCTAAAAAAAGAACATAGGAGTAAAACACACTTTTTGGCTGATATCTCGACAACGAAAGCTGTATGACCAAATCTGATGTGGGGTAAACATGTCAAGTTGGTCTGATCTATCAACCCTCAGATTTGCAGACAAAAATAATAATCCATTTAGTTATAGTCCTGATTATTATGATACATGTACATAGAGATATACTGTAACGTGCAACAATGTTCAACAAAAGATTTTGATATCCAAAATTGTCAATAGTTATTGTCCTTTAAAGACAATTCCTTACATTTAAAAACAATATTCTCCTCCGAAACGCATGTGCCTAAAACTTTAGAAAAAAATTCCTTTAGATATCTAATTGATGAAATGTATCAACATTTTTGATCCATCAACAAACATGGCCACCATGGCCAAAAATAGAACATAGGGGTTAAATGCAGTTTTCGGCATATTTCTCAAAACATAAAGCACTTAGAGCTCTATCTACTATGAATGTTTCTGACGAATCAGACAACCTGTTGTTCGAATGCTTCACCATAATTGGTTATGATAAGGAATATTTGCACTTTTTTGTTATTATCTTGATCATTATTATAGATGAACTGAAAACAGCAAACAGACAATTTAACACAATTTTCTATGTGTTTTTTTACTTAAAAAAATCTTCTCAAATCAATCTAGTACAAATTTTGTATTTTATTTCCCTGTAACCTACTTCAGGAAACATTAGCAATATGACCAAAATGAAACATATGGGTAAAATGCATGTATTTGCTTTTGTAGTTATAAGACAGATGAAAGGGAAGATTGAATTGGCATTTTCAAGCCACTCAGTAATATATATCGAAAAGCCAAATTAATCACTGATGAAAAATTTAATCAAACAATAACAGGTGAGCGACTCAGGCTCTTGGCAGCCTCTTGTTATCATGGTGTTTTCAATTGTATTTTCCATTTTTTGGTTTAAATATGTTCTCTTTGTCTCTTATGGAGTTTTAGGTTATTTGTTATTCTTTCCCTTACTTAGACATGCTGTTGATATTGTGTGTTCGTATTTTTCCTTTGTAGACATGGTGTTGTATGTTTGTTATTTTCCTTTTTTTTGTTATTTTCCTTATTTTTGTCATTTTGCTGTCTATTTGTCGTCTTTTTTACATGTATTGTTAGTTTGTCTCTGACAAAAGATTTTTGAATTAAACCATGGTATTGTTTCCCTTGTAAGACTGAATCTTGATCCAAAACAAACTTTACCCCTTTTATGGTCCTAAGTTTAAGAAAATAATATTGCAAATGTATTACCTTTATTGCAGTCTGTACAATTCTCTAAGTATTCCAGGTATTCTTTAGATGATTTGTCTGGATATCTGAGATTTAGTATCCACTGTTCTTTTGTTTTCCTTCTCTCCAAACAACCTTTGTATACTCGTTCAAACTGACTTATTGTTAGTCCAAAAACATCATTTGAGATCATTATTCCTCCATCGAAAGATTGTTTAAGTAATGGTGTAAACTTACGCCGTCCATGGTACGGAAAACGTTTTACACCGTATATTTCCCAGTACGCTGTTTTGTGTATGCCAAATATGTTTTCATCATCCGAATTGTCTTGGTTGCTGGAGTTTCTGTTCATGATGACTGTAAGAAAGATGCCAATTATTGATTGAATACATGTACGCAATAAATTCAAAGTTTTATTTCAATGTACAATATTCAAAATTATATATATAATAAGTCCATCTATAAGAGTCGGTATCTACATTTTAACTATAATTAACTTTAGTTTTAATCCAAATACGTTCTAACATATATTTGGAGTAACGTTTCATGACTTTAATAAACTATGTTGTAATAAGTGCATCGTTAAATAAACATTTTCTATGTGATCTTATGTTATTCGATGATAACAAGAACATATATAATCAAATGCTATTTTGAGGTAATTGACGAGTATCGTGATTTACATCTCATACTTTGTCTAAGAAGAAACGAATTAAACTAACAAACAAACACTGAGGTGATAACTTGAAATTAAAAACGACAGATTGCATCGACACGGTAAACTTCTTCTGCCTGTTTTATGAACGATATATATCTCACCTTTTATCACTGGGATGCAGTATATTCACTTGCTCTTCTGCATGTGTTATGAACGATATATGTCTGAACTTTTATCACTTAGATGTATTATATTCACTTGCTCTACTGCCTGTTTTATGAACGATATATGTCTCACCTTTTATCACTTGGATGCAGTATATTCACTTGCTCTTCTGCATGTGTTATGAACGATATATGTCTCACCTTTTATCACTTGGATGCAGTATATTCACTTGCTCTTCTGCATGTTTTATAAAAGATATATATCTCACCTTTTATCACTTGGATGCAGTATATTCACTTGCTCTTCTGCATGTTTTATGAACGATATATGTCTCACCTTTTATCACTTGGATGCAGTATATTCACTTGCTCTTCTGCATGTTTTATGAACGATATATATCTCACCTTTTATCACTTGGATGCAGTATATTCACTTGCTCTTCTGCATGTGTTATGAACGATATATATCTCACCTTTTATCACTTGGATGCAGTATATTCACTTGCTCTTCTGCCTGTTTTATGAACGATATATGTCTCACCTTTTATCACTTGGATGCAGTATATTCACTTGCTCTTCTGCATGTTTTATAAAAGATATATATCTCACCTTTTATCACTTGGATGCAGTATATTCACTTGCTCTTCTGCATGTTTTATGAACGATATATGTCTCACCTTTTATCACTGGGATGCCGTATATTAACTTGCTCTTCTGCATGTGTTATGAACGATATATGTCTCACCTTTTATCACTGGGATGCAATATATTAACTTGCTGCTTCATTATATAGTGTTTGCATCATACAATGTAGGCGTTTAAGGAAACTGAAACAAATGTAGAAACTCCCTCACAAAAAAACATTGGAAATACTTGTACTGAGCATATATTTTCATCTGTTCGTACAAATGGGCGGTCACTTAGCTAAAGTGTTATACACTTGATTAATATGATTTTAAGGAGATCAAGACAAAACGTAAGTGAATCATAAATATGAGTCTTTATATAGACTTACTTTTTAATTCATACATTTCACAGTGTTCATATGGCAGCATGTCAAACACGTTTAAGTGTTTTTTATCGGTTTTTACCTGATACCTGATGCATTATTACCGCATAGAAATCTCTAATGTCAGACATGTTATGTTATAACTGTTGATCACATAGCTAACTAATCAATTATAAAACATATGGAAACATCGATATATTTGGTAAGACTTTTAATGTGACAACTAAGCATAGAAAGACAACAATTTGAAGTAAAAGTATATGTTACCGTACGGACTTCAACAATGTGAAAAACTCTTTCACATACCTTGTCAAATGAGATGTTAGTGGCATCAGTATAATAACATATGAAACGTTTCAGTCAGAATTAAAGCCTTTTGTCTATGACAACGTTGGTACATTTTCAGACCTGACGCTTTTTAGTTAAACAGGAAACTCTACTATAAAATGTACACCATAAGGAACGATTTGTCTTTCCATGTGGTTACTTTTCCCTTTTTGAATGGTGCCCCTTTAAAACCTTCTAACGGTGTTCAAAATTTACAATTGGTTCGCTCTACCCGTGTTTGTTGTGACATTTGTGATTTTAACGAACGTCATATATGTATTAATAGTAAATTGTTAAGCCAGGTATTTCGTTACCACACATTACTTACAACCTTAACTACATTCTTCCAAAGTTTTTTTGTTTCATAGTTTTGTTGCACCTGTAGAATACTTATTGCAACGGGGTAAAACACCCTTATTTTGACGGATTTTGTTTTAACGTACCCGGAAAATAGCAACGATCCTAGTAAACTTATCGATCCTTTGAATACACTTATATTTAAAGGTTACCAATTCAACACTGTAATTAGATCACTAAATATTGTTTTTATTGATATTAGTATTAATTTTGTTATCAGGACATTAGAAGCAAACTAAATATTAAGGTGGTATGGGTGTCTTCCTCCATCTTGGATTGTAAAAAACAGTGAAGGTCCAGATTTTCTATCAAGTTAGCAAAATTTGATGCAGGAATGCAGATATTTAATATGAATTTTCATTTAAAAGAACTAATTTATAAGAATATAACTTATAAATATTAATATTTTTGCAAATGTTGGTTATTTCGGTTGCATTTTATTTATCTTTAAATAGCCATTTTAATGGGAGGAAACTCTGAAATAGTGCATTTTCGGAAGGATTCTACATGGAATTTTCTTATTTTGTATTTTAGCCAGAAAAACTCACGGTGACCCTAACTTTTCCTTTGAAATTCTAAAAGCATTGTCGGAAAGCTATCTTTCCCTTAAGTTTTTAACTTTTCTATCATTTTGTTTACTTTCTAACCACAAAATGGTGTTTTTTCCTGTATAAACCTTACAAAATGAGTCATTTTTTAGCGTCCTGCAGCTTGAAAATGTGCGGGGTGACCTATAATTTTTATTATATATTTCAACATATATAAATAGATACTACGTTTTGGCAAAGTATGAATAAATTCTATCATTTTTATTTTAGACTCCCATACCACCTTAAGTGTTATATACATATAGACATTCATTGATCTACAAGCTGTCAATACCTGTATCTTGGCATTGCAGAAGGTCATGTTTTACTCCGACTATCTTTAATCCACTGCAAGAAAAATAGAAGTGCCAAAGTTATTCTACTCATAATTATGATATTCTGTTTAATACAACTAATTACATTGATAATGGATCCAGTAATCTCAAAGATTAAGTATAATGTTAATGTATAACATCAGTCTTAGGCTGTGTTATCAAATTTATTAACATATTTTACAGCGGTAACAACAGTTAATATTTTTTGTTCTACGTGCGAAGAAATGTTGAAAAATTATTATTTTATTGATATTTGATCGTTTAAAAATGTCTGCTGATTAGCTTTTAAAGTTTGGTAAAACTTTTAATCATATAGGATGCGTATCAATATGGCTGCAATGTTATCACGATTTGGTTGACCGTTATGGAATAACCGTTTCACAAATGATATCGGATATGTTCATTACGTCCTTACTACAACCCCTTCCCTGTGACCTACCGAATTAGATAATTTACCGGATTTGTTATCACATCAGCAACACGACGGGTGCCACATGTGGAGCAGGATCTGCTTACCCTTCCGGCGCACCTGAGATCATTCCTAGTGATTGGTGGGGTTCGCGTTGCTTATTCTTTAGTTTTCTATGTTGTGTCATGTGTACTATAGTTTGTCTGCTTGTCTTTTTCATTTTTAGCCATGGCATTGTCAGTGGTTTTATTTTCGATTTATGAGTTTGACTGTCCGTCTGGTATCGTTCGTCCCTCTTTGTAGTTTTAAATGTCTATCTTTGATATTCCGTTTTGAAATTCTGCATGTGAGGAACATGTCTTGTCCGGTTAACTCAACCTAAATTATTTAGTGTGTGTAAATAATCAGCAAGCAGTCTGAAAGTATTGCATGGCTGGTTTATTTTTTTTTGTACTGGAACATGATAACTGGATGGATTACATGTCAAAGTGTTATCTATGCATGTATAACAATTATTCAGTAAATATTTTGAAGCATTATAAAAACATTGTTGAAATCTAATTTCTTTATTGTATATGTCCCATGATAATACTCTGAAGAAGACAATAGTACCGCAACAAAATTCACAATGTTAAGATGTTCACAATGTTTATATATATGAAAATTTTAATGTTCTCAATCTGGAGAACGTGTCATTCAATTAAAATGTTAACAACAACCGTGTCTAAAATGATATGTTGTTTAAAACGGTATAATGAGTAACATTGCTCTTCTTTAACATTGACAATACTATGATAGTAACATGACCTAATACAAATATGCATGCAATAGCCAGACAATTAGTATTAACCAAACGATTTAAAATATCGAATAATTTGATTTTTTTATAAATAATTTTTGATATTGCAGAGACATAAAATTATTGTTATGATACTTTCTACTTCCTAATGGATCGTCCGAACAACAATCCAGGAACAGCATTCAGTTGAAGATGGATCGTAGCAGCAGTATCATTGTTCATCCACCGCGTCCCTTCCTCCAGCACCGGGACCACTAGGCGGGGCACCAGGATTCCTGCCTTGTCCGTGAACAGTTAGGAAATAAGTGGTCGCAAATATAATAGGCGAGTGACTTATTTCAAAAAGACGCTTAGTTAACGAATTTAATGCACCCACCTAACACACGCCTGTATAATATATCATTCGAAAGCTGATAATCTGTACTTTCTGTTTTGCCCGGTCGTAAAAATATCGTACGGTGCATTTTCTGTTAAATCAAGGTCAAAGGTCATGCAAACAAAATTCAAATTTTTGCGATTATTAAATAAAACGCTATTTTTTTAATTCTTGTACCCTAAAATTTTTCAAAAGATCATATGAACTTCATGGAACATGATACATAATTTCCAAAGCAAACAAAAAATAAGAAATTCGATGCGCAAAATTTCCCGAAAATTGAAATTTATCACAAATCCTAAAAAAATGATTTTTTTCTCCAAAAAGCAAAATATACATTGTAGCTTGGAGAATCGATATTTGTATGCTAAAAAATAGATAAATGTATATATTTTAGGTCAAGGAATAATTGTTTTGTAATTTAAAGATGTTATTATTTATTTTTGTTCATGGCACAGCCTTCTATTGAAGTGTTTGCAGTTGCCCAAAAATCTACCATCTTCAAATAGCGATCATTTTGTTAATTTATGTTAAAATAGCACATCGCTAATTGTGAATATCAGGGAGAAGAATGAGATTTCATAATAAAAGAAGGGATATATTAAGTAAGAACATAATAAATGCGAGATAATTGAGGTTAAACTGTTTTTTACTAAGTCAAACTTTTTTTTTACTTTTTGTAATTATGTTTAAATGCAAACATGACTTTGCTACTACTAGTAAATCGTAGGAAACTTTGAAATAAGTAACCTTGGTTAGAAACACTTGGTTTTCTAGAGCGGGATGTAAACGAACTAAGTAAAATGCGGTTGTTTCTTATTTAGGTTAAAATCGTGTTATATTAAATCATATTAAATGTGTTTAGTATTTGGCACAACTTTTTGGAATTTTGGGTCCTCCATGCTCTTCAACTTTGTATTTTGTTTGGCTTTTTAACTATTTTGATCTGAGCGTCACTGATGAGTCTTATGCAGACGAAACGCGCGTCTGGCGTATAAAATTATAATCCAGGTAATTTTGATAACTATTTACACCAGTCGATGCCACTGCTGGTGGACGTTTCGTCCCCGAGGGTATCACCAGCCCAGTAGTCAGCACTTCGGTGTTGACATGAATATCAGTTATATGGTAATTTTTATAAATTTTCTGTTTACAAAAATTTGATTTTCTCGAAAAACTAAGGATTTTCTTACCCCAGGAGTAAATTACCTTAGCCGTATTTGGCACAACGTTTTGGAATTTTGCGTCCTCAATGCTCTTCAACTTTGTATTTGTTTGGCTTTTTAACTATTTTGATCTGAGCGTCACTGATGAGTCTTATGCAGACAAAACGCGCGTCTGGCGTATAAAATTATAATCCTGGTACTTTTGATAGCTATTAGAAGTTTAATCGCTTTAATTATTTGATACAAAAGTATGTCATTGTGCACGTAAAACACTATAAGCAGTGTATATTAACAAAATGACAAAGTTAAATACCCTTCTTTACCTTATAAGATCATTCGCTGTTTTAGGAGTGATCGTTTTTATGGTATGCTGTGTTTTGTGGACTGTTGTTCGTCTCTTGGACTTTAATTTTATTTTGTTCATGGTTTTAATTAACTTTATTTGATTCATGGTTTTAGATGTTGATTGTCCCTTTGGTATTTTTTTTACTTTAAAGACATTAAGTTGCAGTAATGAAAATCGGCCAAAAATCACCTCAAAGTAAAGTGAAGAAGATAAGCGCAATAAGACAAATTTCCGCGAAAATACTAAGTAACTTAATTTGCTCACGGTGATATATATATAGAACCAAATCGTTATCATGATACATTTAGCTACACTGATCTATCATTTTTAAACCTTTTACTACTTGAATAGTGACGAAATATCAAACTTATAAATAAAAACGAACTGACAAAGCCGGGCAACAAACGAACAAGACAAGCAACAGTATACAAAACACAACATATAAAGCTACAGATTGAGTAACACAATCTCCCCCCAAAAAATTGAGTGAACTCAGGGGCTCCCAAAGGGTAGGCAGATTATGTTACACATGTGACAACCGTCTTAGTTTAAACATATTTATTTATAGTGGATTGGGAAACAAGTTTTGCAACTTAAATTAATCTTTTTCCACTTTGCGTGAGCAAGTTCTGCCTTGTAGCGGCATTAGTCTGCTCTTTTTCGAAATCTACAAACGTGTGTTTAACGTGCAAGAGATATGGCGCTCTCTTTTCAGGGATCAGTCATTTATCGTCCCCTTCCGACGGATTTTCATTGTTTCCTTAAGACCATACTCACAAATGGTTTCTAGTAGAGCCGAAAATTCAGTCCCAGAAATTTTCATCACGGAACGGGAATCGAACCAGGAACCTTTGTGTTAGTAGTTCGATGCACTAACCACTATACAACTGCTCTCTTTTACCCGTCTTGTGGCTCATGTATTTCTTAACTCGGTGCCAAGCCTTATTCGGTTGGTGTCATTCACGGCAGAGATGACGGCAATTTGGTTACGTCGATGGAACTTATCAGTCGTCATCTGGCGAAACAGATATCTCATAATTGTCAACCAATTCGTAGTGGCGTCCATATAATTTTCAAAGGGCTGATTTCAACTTTGCATTTGAACTCTGGTTTAGAACCATGTTTAAACCAACATTTTTTCTTCAAATGTCCTGTACAAAGTCAGGCATATGATAATTGGTATCGAATAATCTGTTTCTTTGTATGTTGGCGTGTGTTATTTTGTAACAGTTCATTGTTTCTGTTATATCGTTGTGTTCCTTTTATAGTTGATGCGTTTCCCTAGTTTTTGCTTTGTGACCCGGATTTATTTCAGTTACTAGTAAATCGATTGATCACTAATTAATAGCGGTATACTATAGTTGCCTTTATTTCAGACAAGTTGCGGCTCAATAAAATACTATATTGCAATCAAAATAGATACATAAATTAATGAAAAAAGAAGGTAAGGACTCCCTTTCAAACCGTCCTACATTCTTTTCCTTTAACGTGCTACTGAACATATTATACAACGACCTGGAGTAATTGTTTACTTTATTTGTGAAAAAAATAAAATGTAAACATGGCATTTGTTATAATAGTCCAGTCGATTTGTGCAGATTTTTGACAAAATTGCTCAGAATGTGGTAAAAGCATGAAATTTGGAACAGTGGTAGTATATGTCATGGACAACATTTTAAGCTATAGACCCAATCTGAAAGTCGAAATTTGCGGAATTGGCGGCCATTTTAAAATGGCGTCCGTTTGATCTCTATAGATTAATAAAAAAATTTATGAAAAACATATTAGAGAAGATATTGACATGAAACCTGGGTAATAGAATAACAGTGCAGATTCCAATTGTCTTATTGAACAAAGTTTTTGGAAATGTTACCCATATTGAATATTGAATGGCGGCCATCTTGAAAAATCTTTGTTTTTTAAAGCCAAAAAGGGTAGTCATTATTCGGTGAAAATTTAGAAAAAAACAATGTCGAAGATATACAAATGTATTTATTTGAGCTATGTAAACAGGACGAAAAGCTAGGCTATGTTCACCGCTTGTTCAACATAGAATAACAGGAGAATTTTATTTTTACAAGTATGAATAAAGCAAGAAAATATTTGTATACCTGTCATTTATAATAGTTGGCTGATTACAGGATAATTCGTTTTGTTGATATTGTTCATTTGAAACAACTTCAAAAACCTTGATTGCAGACATAATGAATTTCATATTATACAAGTAATTAATGTTATAGGAACATCAATTGCTCAAATGTTCTCAATTGACATTAAAAATATCTACCAACAAAAATGAAATGTACATGATTTGTCAAAACTCACTCTGTCTACCATGTTCTATCACATTGTCCTCCACATTTACATAGAGTAGTACAACTTAATACTGCCTTTACACATTTGCATTTCCGTAGAAACCATGTTCACTTTTACTTATCAGTTAAGCGCTTGCTGCTGGAAGTTATTATGAAGTCATATTGTATATTCGTCACAGATGACAAGAACTTCATATATATTGAATTTTTGGTAGTCATTTTGAATGATGGCCATTTTGAAAACATGAATTTCCAATATAACATTTTTCGCTAATCTTATTTATTCACTGTTTGCATTAACACTCTTTTTTTACTAATATGCATTGGATATTTATAAAATGGTCAGATAAGGCATGCGCATGTTTACAAAATAAAGATATCAGTATAAAAATGTCTTACTGTCACTTACACGTTTGCCTAAGTAACTTTTTAAAACAGAAATTACGTATATATGATTTAATTTATGACCGAACGTTGTTGTTGGAAAAGATCAAAATTGTAGATTTCTAAAACACTGGAGATAGATATCAAAAGAACAAGATGGGCGTTAGGACTAGAAGGAATGAGTGAAACGGCAAGAGAGGACATGTGAGGGATTGCATGCAATGTCAAGCAGATCCAAACAGAACAGACATAGACATTTGAGCTGGCAATCACTCTTTTTGATGCAGGCATACAACGATGTTGGGTCTTGCATTGGTTTTCCTTTCGCTCAACTGGAAACAGTTGAATGAGGGATATGGAACTGCAGAAGCACTCCAGACGGCACAAATCTTGTCAAACAAATTTTCAGACCTCAAACTATTTCATCAGTAAAAGGGAAAACATACTTCAGATGTTGAAGAGGAATTGCCAGTTGAAAGAAAACAAGAAGTAAATTGACACTATTAAGTGATATTGAATCAACACAAACAATGACTGCAATGTAATTTTTTCTGTTGTGAGGTACCTGAAGATCACCATGTTACTTCGAAATTTAAAAATCGACAAAAATGGGACATGACTGTTCACCTGACTACAGGACATATTTCCTTAGCCAAAGTAAGAGCTGGAGATGTCAAAGCACCAGTATCCTGCTTGATGATTGATAAAACTTGACAACATAGCAAATAGGCAGAATAAAAGACACAGAAAGAAAGTCTAGAATCTTTTATTCTTGGAGTTGTGCTTTCCAAAATAATAAAATAGATTGACGGCACACGGTCTAGCAGAGGTATTGTACCAATCTCCAAGCTTGCAGATCACGCTAAATTGTACAATAAACGCCTGGAACAACTTGTAGTTATCATGGAAGGACAGACTGATACAACGCATCTAACTACTAGTAAATAGGAATGTAGCTAACAAGGGATATCTGCAAGCATACAAGCAAGATAAATTAGTTCTCTTGATTTTCAACAAAGTATTCTATAAGCTCTGAAACAGACCTCATAATTAAAGGGTATCACCATAGTCATAGCAGGCAAACTATATATGCTTGATAAAAGCTTTACTGCAGGGATACTCAACAACAGCTTTTAACACGAATCAGTTCATAAGTTTCCTTAGTATGAATGGTACAGGATGGCCAAACATCGAGACACAATCCAGTAATATCGATAGGTGGAAGACAACACCATTTCTCAGCTATAATAGTTCAATTGTGCAACTCGTCATCAGAAGGATACAACTGCAACTTACCAGTCCTCCGATAGAGGGTAAGATGTCTTAAAGATTGTGGAACGGATTCATTTTGAAAGCCTACAATGAATGTCCCTGTAAACTTTTCTATAGTAGCAAGCTTACCTCTTCAAACTATTCTAGTAGCTATGACTACGAAGAGGCCTTCCCCATCACTACTTAAACATTTTGTAAAATACATGGCCTGTTTCAGAACTTCCCAAACATATTCATTGAGAATCCAGAGAAAGACGCAACCTTTCATGTGTGCTTGCATATCATCTATGGTAGCTAGTATTCAATTTTCCATAACTGTTGTATTAATCATTCCTTCCATGGCAACTAATATTTATTAAGGACGTTTACTGTACCATTTTTCCATATCATCAATTTCAAATATTCAAACAATATCTGTTCCAGACTGTGAGCCGTCACTGTTTTCTATTATTTTAGCAAGCCACATTGCAATGGATAACAGTTTCTTGACTTTCTTTCTGTGTCTCGAATTCTGTTTAATTGCCTTGTTGTATAGTTTTAACAAACATTTAGGATGAGATCGGCTCCTGAAATATTAATCTTCAGCACTGAGTCTGGATAAAAGAACCATGGTTAGTAGTTCAAGTGCCAGTCACATACTATATTGTCGATCACAATTGTTGATGCTTTATAATGATAGTCAGATACCTCATCACAAAGAAAGAAAGAAATATCTGCAATCATCGTTCTTGTTTATTCATCACAAACTGTGGTTATTTATTCTACTGTTTTAATTCAATCCTTGACTCATTTTGTTTTTCCTGACTATATATATATATATTAAGATTTGCTTTGACAGGATTAGAACCTTTAGCCTTATGATTCTCCCATTGCATAGCCTTCATCAACGTGGAACATTTGTATGCTTCAAAAACGACTGATTACCAGCTCAAATGTCTATGTCGGCTCTTTTTGTATGTGCTTGGCATTGTAAATCATCACGTGTCCTCTCTTCCCGTTACGGAATTCTTTCCAGTCTATTTATTTATTAGATTTTTTCACCTCTAGTGATTTTGATACCTACGTATTTTTCCTGTTCAAAATACAGTGCTCATATTGTATATACGCGGTTTTTTGTATGGTACCTAATTCCTACATGCTAAACTGCAATTAAAAGAATTAACGTATTTCTTTAAATACATTTATTTGTTAACATATGCATACCTTACTTGAGCTTTTGGTGAATATATCTTATATGAAAAGCAACATTCATAAATGAATGGTAAGCAAAACTAGTTGTAAATGCATATAAAACTTAGTATTAATTCAAAAAACAATTTAGGATAGCGAATAATAATATATTGTAAATTTACGTTTCCAAAATGGCCACCATTCAAGATGGCCACTAAATACTTCAATAGTCCTCAGTTTATATTATTTGTCATAAGAAATCAAAAATTATCAAAATTAGTTAAGTAAATTATTTTTCATATTTTTTCTAATATTTTTTATTGACTTTTCGAACATGATTTCAAAATGGCCGCCCAGAGCCGCCATTTTGATTTTCTGAATTGGGTCCATAGCTATAAATGTTAGTTATGACCTCAACTAACACTCTGCAAAGTTTGATGCTTTTACCACAATCTGAGCAATTGTTTCACATTTCGACTGGACTATAAGTGTAGACCAGTGGGTATAATCAACCTAAAATAGTACATACATCAGGCAATTAGTTTTCTTGATAGAATTGTTCTAGTCTTATCAAATTTGGGCTTTTTATAGCTGACTATGCCGTATGTGCTGTGTGTATTGTTGATGGTCGTACAGTGACCTCTTATAATAGTTATACATTATGTATTATTTGGTGTCCTATGGAGAGTTGGCAATTGTACCATCTTTCTTTTATTCTAAATAGTGTTCGAATCTTTTCAGTAAAATTTGGAGAAAAATCTAGATAGAAAAAAAATGATTAGAAAATTATTAAACTTGAAATCCTATAACATATATTATAATAAAAGATATTTAAAAAAAAACTTAAGAGGAAGAAAAAATGCGTCGGATAGCAAATATGTTAACCAGTATATCTATAATATATTTAATTGAATTTGCAACATTGTTTTTGAACAATCAACAACAATACAAGAGATGCACAGTACAATTTGCAATCAATAAAAGCTTTCCATAGAGATATTGATTTGCATAAGGTCGATATCTATTCGTCGCAGCTCATATGATAAATTGTCAGCTAATTTTCACCATGTTAAGAAGAATATTTGAATTAAAGGGAAAACGCGTAATGAATGCCAAAGAAAAATCAAAAGAAATCGATGAATACAGACATGCATGAAATACTAATGATAAGAATAATAATTTGTGAACATTTTGTTATATGTTATGGCTGTCATGTGATGTATATCAAATATGCTGATCAACCATTAATCAACTCCACAAACTAAAAATTGTGACTTGGATGAGGAATTAACTCATTGGCAACCATACCACGTCTTCTGATACTGTACATTCAGGAATATTTTTCCATGCATTTATCATTGTGATTTTGTCTATCTAGACTACCACGCGATTTCATTTCTTGCAATTTTCAGAAAAGTCCTGTGTATATCAAAATATCATTGAATGCGAGTTTAGATTATTGGGATAACAAAAATCGGTTGTTATCCAGGTGCATGTGTCGCATTAATAAATATATCGCAATAATTCTTGATTTACCGTATCAATGCAGCATTTTTGGAGTAATAGAATCGGAGATAAGTGTGATTTGGTACAGGCATTTTATCATGCCTTATCTAAAAGAAATACTGCATGTAAGGTTCGGGTAATAACATGATTAATGTTTCTAAACGAATGGTGACAGATTAGTATTCTAATGATAAATACTTTTACAATAATTGAGTATTGCATTGATGAAATGATAAACATCATTTATATAGTTAATGTCACACTAAGGGACAAAGGTAGCACGAAAGTGAAATCACAAAACTACTAAACTTTTATTAAAGTTAAATATATTCCGTGGATAAGGTTGGCCTTTTGTGTTAATAACGCAGATAAAAGAAGTAAGTTTTGAAGACCTATGATTGTATGTAAGGTTAAAATATCTTTTTAACAAACATGACAAATGTTGATGAACAAATGCAGTGTGTGCATTTCCAATATGAATAATAGGTTTAAAATTATTTGAAAGCCCAACACATTAAATAAACGTGGTGTGCCCAATATCGGTGACTATAGGTACATCAAACAAGCTCTATTCACAGAAGGTAATGCTGTAATTAAATTTCAATTTTTTTTAAAGAGAATAAAAAAAGAAGTGTTTATATCACATACTCTCAAGACTACGTTCTTATACTTAGAAAGTATTAGAGCAAAACATACTTCAGAATCTGCTTGTGATGAATGAGAGTAAACGATCTAACAGTCACGTCATAATTTCGTTTTTAGAAAAACTGTTGCATTTAGATTTGTTGAAAGTTGTATGTGTTAGATATAAATGACCCGGTTTATTATTGTAAATGAATATTCAAAGTTTCAGTCGCTTTACTGCTTAGACAGTCAAAGTGATAACGAATTGAGTATAAATCTTTACAAATATGTAAAATATAGTCAGGATATCACTTGTGCAAAAGGATCTACTTTTACTTCTGGGATACTTGGTGTCGACCCAGATTACTAGTTGTCTATGTTGTGTCTGTATATTTTGTCTGTTCGTCTGTTTTGTTCTTTTTCTATGGCATTTTCAGTGATCGGCTTATGTGTTCGAGTTTGAATATTGGTATTCTTTCCTTGAAATAATACACACAATTTACCATTAATATATTATTACAACTAAATGGTACTTGGAATAAATTTCATCATCTTAGATGCTCTGGAAGGGTAAATAAATGTAAATGTCCGCAAATCATTATCCCTCAGAGTCACAAGTAATTAAATAAAATAGTAGATTTTTCAAAAGAATAGCATTTGACCAAATGCTAACTGAATGTTGTGTTACTATGGTTAACATTAATGTACAATATAACTTAAATAAGCTACTTTATTAAGTTACTATTTACAAATTATACAGGTAAATAGAATATCATTGAAAAACACACGCATATCACTAGGTGTTACCCTTGATCGATCGTTTGGTACTAACTTAAGATGTGTTTGATTATTCAAAATTTAATCGTTTGATATCCATTTAGCCGTTTGTATCATTTTCTTTTTTATAGATATCAGAATTACAATTGTTGAAGTTTTTTTTCACTATTTTTTGTCATGCCTTCATGTTTATTAGAAAATTACAAATTTATGTAATGTGCAATATGAATATAATGTGTATTCATGTTATACTATATTATGGAGAAGTCAGAACTATGTTAAAAACCTTGTGCCTAATCCATTTGGTTTGTACAATAAAGTATGTGTAAACTAATTTTATAAATACTTTAAAGTGTTCTCAGTGCAACATGTTCAAGGACGCCCTTAAAAAGAGGAAATGTCTTACAAAAAGCATTGTGTAATAACAGCTTTCTCATGTAGTTATATGAGAACAAAATATAATACAATGCATTAAGTGTAATATAATATTGTCCCCCCTTCAAGTCATTAAACTATCGTTGGTTCATTTTGACAAAAACAGTTACGTTTTCTATGTGTTCTTAAAATCCTGAAAACAATTTTACAAGAAGACGTTTTTGAAATGGAATTCATAGTAGTACTGATATTATCTAGTTTGCTATGTATCTGCAACGGTAATGTGTTTGGTCCTAGTACACAAAGTTCTTGTGAGGCCGACATAAAGGAGACACGATACATCCAATCGAACATTAATGTTTTGAAAGACAATATGCATGAGCTACTGAAAAGAGTTATTAAAAACGAAAACGAAATTTCTTCACTTAAAAGTGAAAACCAGTTTCTGACAAATGTGATCGAAAACGGAAGGCGTAATTTTTTATGTGATATCAACATGTTACATAAAAACACTAACGAACAGCAACAAACATTGACTGATACTAACACGGAGATTTATCATCTTAATGAAACTATAGACGAACTGAGGAATGATGTCGATAAGTTAGAAGAGTTACAAGGACGAATTTCTGGGGAAAACATTACAGAATGTATTGAGAAATCAGGTATGCTTCGGAATATATTTGTAGACTTGCAAAAAATAATTGGCAGCTTTAAATAAGTATTCATTATTAGTATGAATCACAGCTTACATGTATGTCCAACCTCAGTAAAGACCAGAATGAAATTCATTTTACTGATAAACACTTAACGTTAACTTAATGATATTTTTTCGTTAAATAATCATGAATTTTCTAAATATACTGCCGAAATTGACCCAAAGAAACTTACTTAAAAAAACCAAACGTAAACAGTAATAACTATCCTTCCCTAGATTCAAATATTAAAGTTTTACACTGGAGACTCCACATTAACAAACAGAGGGACGATGTTTTGCTCCCTATTGTTAATTTTCATTTTGTTTTTATTGTAATGTTACTTAAGCACCATCTTACGGTTTTTATCACAACGCAATTGCTATGCCATGGTAGTGTCTGTTTCGGAATTTTATGAACGTAAACTTTGTGTTACTGGTGAATCATTAGTCTTTGATTTCATTGCCTCAAATTACTTGAATCATTTACTAAATTCTTCCATAGATTTAAAGATTTAGTATCTAAAGTTTGTTTGTCCCTGTAAACATACTTATTTCAAACGGGAAAGCACATCTTTATTTTAACCCTTTTTGAAATATCGGTTATAGTGGTGACAATTTAAGTGGACGATAAAAGTCAATCGACTGCGGGGGGAAAATTCACTCGAACATATTTTCTCACTCCTTTTTTTCAAAACTACTGTCACCAACATGACCAAAGGATAGAATATTTTCATTTTGGTGAGTTTCAATTTTTACCAAACATTTTCATTAACGTTTGTCATATTTTGATTAATTTTTAAATATGCTTAACTTTCAAATGCTAAGATAACTGCGTAAGATTTCTATATTTCAACAACGATGCTATAAAGATGCTCTCTCTCTCTCTCTCTCTCTCTCTCTCTCTCTCTCTCTCTCTCTCTCTCTCTCTCTCTCTCTCTCTCTCTCTCTCTATATATATATATATATATATATATTTTTAATTAACTTATAAAGGTATTTAATCTGGATACACATTAGTGGATGTAATTATATTTATATTATTTATGTCTTGACTCAAAAAACGACATGTGTTCGCAGTCCTTCATTTTTTATAATCTATAAAGCCGTTAGTTTTCTCGTTTGAATTGTTTTACATTGTCATGTCGGGGCCTTTATAGCTGACTATGCGGTATGGACTTTGCTCATTGTAGAAAACCGTACGGTGACCTATAGTTGTAAATGTCTGTGTCATTTCGGTCTGTTGAGTTGAGTTGTCTCATTGGCAATCATACCACATCTTCTTTTTTTATATAAGAACTTGATATACTACAGTAGTCATTCAATCTTAGGTTTTACTGATGGTGTCATATTCCCGATTCTTACATTTTCACTGATGGCGGATTCGTATGGCGAGTGATGTATGTATAACAGGAGATCATAACAATGCCGACGTTCCCAGTCTTGCTTCTGATGGAGTTTAACATCTTCACTGATGGCGGATTCGTATGGCCAGTGATGTATGTATAGCAGGAGATCATAACAATGCCGACGTTCCCAGTCTTGCTTCTGATGGAGTTCTAACATATTCACTGATGGTGGATTCGTATGGCCAGTGATGTATGTATAGCAGGAAATCATAACAATGCCGACGTTCCCAGTCTTGCTTCTGATGGAGTTCTAACATCTTCACCGATGGCGGATTCGTATGGCCAGTGATGTATGTATAGCAGGAGATCATAACAATGCCGACGTTCCAAGTTTTGCTTCTGATAGAGTTCAAACGATTCTTACACATTGTGTGTGTCATCAAATGTTGTCTACATAATCAATATATGATTCTTGAACATAAATAATATACTGCTGCTTTTATTTCTTCAATTGACAGTTATCATTTGACATACCTTAGTTTGAGTGTGATATCACGTGGTCTATTTTAAAGTCGATTGACACGTGTAGAATTTTGGTTGGAGAAAAAAATGGCGACGACGTAAATCTGATTTTAATGATTTGTGATCAGAAAATTGGTATATAATTGTTGTTTTTAACGTAATTAATTGTCTGCCATATCAATTTACCTTTTCCTGAAACACATGAATGAAAGGTCAAATGCACTTCAGATGTACATCTTATGTTTATGTGCACATAAGAATCACGTCCGAATCAGCACTTGAGATTTATTCAGAAACTGGTATACTTAATTTTGATCACAATAAGGAAGTAGGAAAACCCATAAGTCTAAAGATAACTTTAAAAGGAAAAAAACACCGAATTAGTCTGAAGTGTTTGATATACAATCTTCCACTTATTCTCTTATTTCGTCTTAACTTCTGGATAGGCCCAGCTTTCCGGGATAATAAGTCCCTTGAATTTCGAATATTCAAATGTTTGTGAGCGGCTCTTAAAATGCCTATATTAAATTTGGCTCTGCTGGTAGAAAACGTTATACCAAAAAGATAGCACATCCTAATTTATACCATTTTGGTATTTATAGATTCGTATAATCTTATGGATGTGTAACCAAAGTTTGTTTAAAGATATTAATTAAACATTGTTGGGTTTGATTTTATCCATACAAGCGTTAACATGATTTTTTTTCATAAGTTTTTTTAACGACATTGACTTACTGTGAGTGTATTGAACTGTCGACCATGTATTACGCCTTAGTGAGTATTCAGAAAATGTGTTACCTTGTGGGTTTTCTGTAACCGTAAAAAACGTCGTTACAATAAATCGATGATATGTGTACTAATTGGATTTTTTAGTCTTTAATACATGTGTTTTTGTTTGTTTGACATTAAACTATAAACTATCTGTCAGTTACTTTAATAAATGACAAAAATGCACTAAAATTATGTTGTTAGATAGTTGATATCTGGCTTGTCTCAATCTGATGAGTCAAGACTTTTTCACAGGATTGCTCAGATTAAATACAGAACAAATGCAGAATGTGTCATGATTAAAACCAATGTTAAGCGTCTCATCCTCCTCTATATGCACCGGAGTTCTCGAGTGATGCATGCAAGTGCATTGATTTGAATGTTGCAATGTTAGTAATTCTGGATATTCATGCAAACAAGTTTATGTCAACGAGCTTAACTCATGGTTTACATCTGTTTCATCTTCCTACAATGGATATTCGTCAATAAGACGAGATAGTATAGAAAATGTAGAGATGACAGAAATACCGAATATAAAATTCAACGTCCTTTTTTGAATTATATGTTCTTTTATCACACAAACATACTTTACATTTTTTTTAGATTACCCATCATGATTCCATCGTGTTGTTTATTTTTATATATAGAATCGCATCAAGAGAGATGAAACAGAGATTGCACAGATAACAGACAAGAGATCAGACGCTGGAAAATTGTGTGTACACAATATATCCTGACGGTAAACAATCTGTCCAGGCCTACTGTGATATGTCTACAGACGGCGGAGGATGGACAGTAGGTCATGCATGTTTCTCTATTATTGTATTTATACTAAAAATGGTTTATTAACTTTAAAGATAACTTCTAAAAAATCAGAAAAATATATATTCTCTCAACTTGTTCCTGGAACTTTGAGTGTTGGAAAACAATTTTTACTTTAAAATCACAAATGCTAAATTTCTCAATATATTTTTTTACAAATCAAGACAAACAATCATATTAAACATTGATTATTCCTTTGTCGAAATGTTTATCAATCTAGAAGAGGGTTTTTCGAATCCTTCAAGAAAACTGCAAAAATGTGGTATACATTAAAATTCAATACTGCAGTTAGCATTTAAAAGAACTCAATTAATAGTGAGTATCAGACCTATGGTGCGAGTTGTAATACAATTAGTGAAAATGTTTGATTTATGATTATCAGGAAAAGATATTTTATGCTTTGTATATATTATACTTTTTAGGTTATTCAGAAAAGATTTGATGGGTCTGTTGACTTTAACCGGAAGTGGTTGGAGTGTGTAAACGGATTCGGTAACGTGAATGGAGAATTCTGGTTTGGTATGTACATTAAAATTGTCGTAGTTTTGCTTTCTTTCCACATTCAATGACAATATGTTATCGTGAAACAAAAGTATGATGTTTATCAATTAAAAAACATTGTTTATACATTGAACACAAAATAACATGGTTCAGACATTTTTTTACAAGACTTTATACAAATTGTTTGTTTCCTTTGCTTATGATGTTTCGTTAACCCAGATGTATGAATGTACTATCGGAACCCTTTGTCTTTTTTCTATGTGTAAACAATTTCCTACTGTTTATTGTAGGAAATACTTACGTGCATACCCTGACAGCCAGTGGAAACTACGAATAGATATGGTTGACACAAGCAATAACAAGAAATATGCTGTATACCAAAACTTCAGTATTGGAGACGTTGCTTCTAAGTACACGTTATCAATCGGTGGTTATGAAGGAAACGCAGGTAAAACTTTATTAACATCAATATTTGATATAAAATTACATTCAATAACCCTATCAACAAGTAAACCGATAAAATAAGTCCGCTACAGAATGATGCAAGTATAACAGTTTAATCAATTCAATTAAACCAAGTATTCTAATATGACGTGCTTCTTTAGCTTTGTAAAGAAACCATACTTTATTATCCAATAAGATTAGTTTGCACATGCGTATATTGACTACGGCAGACAAATGAATTTCGTCAAAATGGTATGCATTTAATGTTTTTCCTTAAATTAGAACACTTTCAAACACTAAAATGATACACATTTTGTTACTAATACTTTAACAATGACAACAATGTGTTACAATTCGTAATTGAAAATAGTTGACCTAGATACAGCAACGTCCATGTTGGCTGTTCTAACTTCACAACCCCTCCCCCTAAAAACACGTTTCATCTCTCCTGTTAAAAAGGCATGTCATTGTATATTGATTTCATTGAAACATATGCTCCGACGATAAAATATAAAATAAAGAATAAGTTACTATTACTGTTGTACTGAAATGACAAAATTGTTTCATATTTCTGATAAAATGGATTGACCCTAGCAGGGAATCGAACCCCATTCTCCTATAAAAACAAATAGGCGTAATTACCAATATACCACCAAGGTTTCCAATCCATTTTACAATTGCAACAAGATTGTCACCCAGTATTAATTTTAATCTCATGTATAACTACAGCATTTGAAATCGTCAGATGCACAAAGGCGTGCCCTTTGATCAACTTTAAAAGGTGTAGCCACCGCAAGTATAAATGGATTTCTGTCAAAGGGCCCCTCCTGCCAAGTCTCGAATGTCAGCACAACTTTATCAAGAAATCCTCTATCAGATATGAACATATTTACCAATGCTACAATATTAACCGGCGGAATATTTACGATTAATTTAGTAAATAAAGACCTACCCGATTCTCCTTGTGGCTTGTGCGTCCACCGCCATTGACGACTGACTTGAAAATGTGCGTGTCAGAAATTGACCTCAAAGGAAAAGACTGTTGAAATATAACTTTTCTGTTATATTGTGACACAAATATTGTTTAAGTTAATAAATTAATTTATTAATATCTGTTTCAATTTTGAATTTTAGAAATTTATACAACTTTGCCAAATTAAACTGGTATGAACTAGTTGGATAAAAATCGACAGGAAGGTTGATGGAAGAGCCTACACAAATACCGTACACTTTATACACAGCGAACATAGATATTACCGTAATTGTCCTAATCAGAATCGAAATAATTGATGCCAGCTATACTTTATTGTAGTTTTAACATGGGTAGGCATTATATTCGTGTTATTTTAGCCCTCGCTATCGCTCTGGCAAAAATAATCACGAATATAATGCCTACCCATGTTAAAACTACAATAAAGTATAGCTGGCATCAATTATTTCTTAATTAACAAGTATCACAGTATCTTAATAGCAGCCATTTAATAAAGATCAAAGTCGAGGTATAGATTATATTAACTGTATTGCAGACTGTATTGCAGACCGTCCATGTCGGGTCTATATATCATTGATAATGGTTACTTGGAATTAAAAGTTCGATTTACTTCACCTTTTTGGTTTTATGTTATTAAAATTGTCATATTTTAATTACAAGTGTGTCACTATCTTACAAGGGATTTGTTGAAATATCATAATGGAGAACAGTTTAGTGCTAAAGATCAGGACAATGACTCAGCAGGTGGTACCCATTGTGCCTTTTATAATCAAGGACCATGGTGGGATAATAAGTATTGTCATCATGCAAACCTTAACATACCTTTTGGAAAGATGTATTGGAATGGTACAATATCAAGATCTGTCATGATGACTAGGACAATATAAATTGTGATTCTCCTGAATAAATATTTAATAAAGCTTTAGTTTGTTTATTTAACCTGTATCAAAAAAAACGATATGAGTTATGCATCAATGAGACGGCATTCAACAACAAAATAACCAAACAAATATTCGTCCCCGAGGGTATCACCAGGTCAGAAGTCAACAACACGAATATCAATAATGTGGTCTTTTTCTAATGAATTTCCTGTTAACAAAGTTATTATTTTTTCGAAAAACTAGGAATTTGCTTATCCCAGACATAGATGACCTTAGCCGTATTTGGCACAACTTTTTGGAATTTGGATCCTGAATGCTCTTTAACTTTTTTCTTGTTTGACTTTATACATATTTTGATATGAACGTCACTGGTGAGTCTTATGTAGACGAAACGCGCGTCTGGCGTTATTAATTATAAATCTTTTTGATAACTATTTATATCATCATTTATTTAATTTCATAAAAAAACACATCCTGTTTAGATTTTATTTGTCCTATTTTACATTACAAATTATGTCGTGTCCACTTCTTTAAAGATTTAAAATATGAACATCAACATGCACATGGAATTGAAAGAAATGTCTTGTGTACGACTTTAGAAATACACACACCACCAAAACTGAAAAAGATTATCACTGTTAAAAAAAGACATAAAGCAATCATTCATGTGATTTATAACACTACAAGAATAAAAAACAATAAAAGCCCGATAGGTTCCCATATAAATACAAATAAGATATCGATATTTCTATTGCCGACATTAACATGGATATTGCCGAGGAGAAAATTAACAACTTAAATCACCCGTTCACAGTTTATGTGATTAAAATGACGTATATATTCATCGAAACCATTGACAACAGACTATCTAGTACGAGTTTAATTGAAGACCGTACTGTGAATTTTAGTTGTTAATTTATATGCTGATTGGTAACTTGTGGATATATATCTTAAGGACATTCATACCACATCTTCACATTTTTTCATATTTATTCATGTTATTATTAATTGCAACAAATTATTTGAAACATCAAAAGTTTGGTATAATCATATTTTTTAGTTTAGTGGAATGACATTTAAACGGTCAGTTGTTATTCAGATTGTTTTTTGCACTTCAGAATTTGACTATTTTGGTTCAATGTGATTTGTCTGTGTGCTTTTTTTAACTTTATTTTGACACTGACGAAAAGGTCTGGAAACCATATTGACGGTTATCTTTTGTATTTGAACGATAGGCAGACTAATAAAAGGATAGAGATTTGAAAAGAAGGATGTGTCAAAGAGACAATGCGACCAAATAACATCAAACAGCCTAATGCTACCAGTTCAACGGAGAATTATGTACCTTGAGGTAGGCTTCAGCTGGTTCCACAGCAGTAATGCATAATAGTTCACAAAAAGTTAAATAACAAAAATACTGATCTCCGAGGAAAATTTAAATTGGAAAGTCCCTAACAAATGGCAAAATCAAGTGAAAAAACACATTAAACGAATGGACAACTGTCATATTCCTGGCTTGGTACAGACATTTTCAAATGTAGAAATTGGTGTATTGAACCTGGTTTTAGAGCGCTAAACCTCTCACCTGGTCGACAGTCGCATCAAATTCCGTTATTTTGACAATCGGTAAAATAGTAAAAATATAGTTACAGAAGTCATCACTGTGTTACAATCTCTAATAACATTTATAAAAATGCACAAAAAGCATCAATCAAATTTAAAAAGAACTTTCAATGTTTCGCGTGTTTGGCGTCAGAAAATGCAAACGTCACATGGAAAGAAATTTTGTCGTTCAACGTCTATTCAAAACAATTATAATTTCACATTAGGGATGGTGGTATGCAGGGATCGAAAGTCAAAAGTTATGTTAGAAACAGACCGAGATTTAAATTACACAGAAGTTCTTTAGATTTTTTAAGAATCCATGTATGGTTAATACTACTACGCGAGTAAAATAGTTGTGTCGTTTGTCGCTCACAGTATTATCAAATTTATAATAGAACAATAACATAATGACGGGCTCTTTGAAAGTACAGAGTCACGTTATATGCACCAAAGAAATACAATGAGTCGCATATACAAAACACACAAGCAAAAATGAAAGATAATACAAACACATTGACGGGATGAATAAGTACCGCGCCACGTCAAATGGATATCATATAAAACATCAATGTGGTCGAAGACAAACTCATTAGTAATTGGAGTTAAAGATATAATTGTGAAAAATATTGTGTTAAACAATAACGAGAGGAGAAAGGTATCAGAGGGGCATCCGAACTCAGAGATTGAAGGAATAACACAATGGCTACAAATAGCTCAAAGACACACAACAGTACAAAAACACAACATAAAAAACTAAAGACAAACGGAACAACAAAATTGAAGAGTGATCACAAATTATCTGGAATTTTTAGCAAACTCTTCTCCAAACCTTGGAGTTAAGGGACACTGAAATCACAAAAATACTAATGATAACACACATTGGTAAACAGTCGCTTCAGAGTATTTATAATTATATCAATTGGGATAAAAGAATCAGCGAAAAAATTATAACCGCCAAATCTTTTTGAATAATTTGTTGCACTTAAATTGCGAAATTTTGCACCCTCGTAAATTACCCGCTTTACGGTACATTACTAAAAAACCAACTAAGCATGTATATTTCATATCAATCAGTTAACAATAATTACATTATATGTATTTTTCATTATAATACGTGAGTCTGATTGGCTATTCTGCAATCTCGAATTATTCCTTAAGCATCTTCATTACACAATACAATTTATCATTCATGATGACACGAGGTCCCACAAGTGAACAGGTAAACTTAATAAAAACTTCAAAGGGTTGTAAAAGCGTTGACCGTGCGCACATCTTCGGTCAACGCTTTAACGGCCCAATGAAGTTACAAAAAGAAACATTCAATTCTTAAATATTTGACATTTACTGGTTTTGAAAATTAGGTCAATGAAACCCTGATTACGAAGACAAACTAGCGTACATGATAGGTATTGCTCCATTGATTGTAAATTGTCATATCTGTCCTATCTGCTTAAACATAGACAACGCTATGCGTCTTTTGCATTTACATACCACATAACATAGACGCTCTGATCAAATCGATCGCTTGAAAACATGTAGGGGAGCTAATGTGCTATTCTCATTTTATGGTTTAATGATACAAATGTAAATACGTAAACTATTTTTTGAAGATCACTTGCGTTGGATTGATCAGAAGGAGAAATGTATGTACGAACTCTTAGTACAAATAGTTGGTAGTGAAACAGATATACGAACGAGACAACGACTTTTTATCATAAGTGATATGATCTACAATGTATGTTCGTTTTATTCTTCACAAATATCCAGTGGAAGTTTATCAGAAGGATTGGATTTACCAGGCAGTGACATGGATATAATGTACCTATTTAACAAGTTCCATGTTATTCAGAATGAACTTAATATCAAACACCCAACGCACTGTGATACATTTGTTTTGGAGACAGATATTAATCATCCTGGATTTACTAGAATAAGAATAGTAGCACAATCATATAGGAAATCTGCCTTTGTTTTGAAATGTTTCAATTGTCCACCAGGTAGATGTACTGGTAAAAAGTTTTATATAGAGAAAACTGCCTTTAATGATATTTGTAGGCAAAAAATACTGAATTCGCAAATATATAAACACGGTCCATGTTTTTCAGACGAAAACCAAACGATAGATGTTGCATATTGCATACGGAGTAAACATCTTCCACACAACGCAATTCCATGGGCATACCGTCATCGCAGACAATGGCCCCCTGCTTTTATAATTGACAGGATCAGAAATTATGGATGCTTGTTAGTACCTATAGGACCTAAGACTGTATCAGATGATACGTTATGGAGAGTGTCGTTTTCTGTTGCAGAAAAAATACTTGTATATTCATTCAATTTCACTCAACTATTATGTTAAGCCCTACTTAAATTAACATTAAAGCGTATCGTTAACACACATAATGATGTCAAAGACTTGTTGTGTTCATACTTTATGAAGAGTCTGATATAGAAACATTTCGAGTATCCTCACTGTATTCTTGTTTTTCTCTCTGTCTTGATAGGTTAATATCATGGGTAAAAATATTAAACTGTCCGAACTATTTTATACCAGAACACAATATGTTCATAGGAAAGATCAATACGAGTAATAATAAAATACTTGTATGTGTACTTGAGAGTATCAAGTTAGGAGGGATTGAGGGATTGATATCTAGTTTATTTTCGCCTGCCACCGAAAAGCCCAGTTTATTAAGTATAAATAGTGAATTTCTGTCCGTTAATTTAGACTTCCTATTTTACAAAATTAATACAAAGTATATCGAGAGGACAACGGGCATTTTAAAGTTGTATGGACAACTTGCATTTATTGAATCTTTACTTAAGTCCGAATCATCTCCATTTATTATTGGTGTATGCAAACATTAGTTTGCGGAAATCAGTAAATTTGTAGCACAAAAAATGCCACTTCCAAACACAATAGTTAACACGTACAACATGCGCAAACGTTATCATCAACATTTACAAAACGGCACCATGACAGATGCTGTATCAGGTTGGTTGTTATATGCGTCGTTTTATTATGTAACAGGACAGTTCAATATAACTCTAAGACTTACGGAACTTGTTCTCTCGAGATGTTCACCTGATATGGTGCTTAATTGCAATGAACATAGCTGTGGACATAGAGTCATGTACAGACAAAATGTACATTCTTCCATGACTTTAAATCAAAGGATGAAAATGGCTATCATATGCAATGTCAGGTACTGTGAGCACTCATCATTAATACCAGAAGAACTAAAACTAGAGGTTGAAACAACAATGTTAGATATACCGCCTGTTGTAATGTCACACTGCCTGAGATTTTTATGCTATCACCATCTTGGTGATATCATCAACAGACAAAAGTCTTTACGTGATTTACATTTAACAGTGAAACAACAGTATTTAATTCAATCTGCATTTTTTCCTGTTTCAATAACAATAGTTGGAGTATGTTTTGAGATCTTGGGCGCTAAAGACGTAGCCTATCAGTGCTATGAGGAAGCGATGCAAGTGAACGATTGGAGTGCTAGTACCGCAAAAATAAGAAAATCAAAATTAGAAGGAAGCTTTTGTGGACTTTGATAGTTATGATTTCATACTTTATCGTGAATATCACTTTCTTGTTAATTATAACACGCTAATGTTGATGATACTGACATAAAACAATATGTATAAAAGATAATTATAATTATGTTTTGCTTATATTGATTCATCATGTTCATAGTTCGAATATAATATGATTTAACAGTCGACTGAAATGCTGACACAGTTTATTGGTGTTACAAGAGAGCTTTACAATGTAGCCAAACATCAACATTTAGACAACTTAAAATTGCCTTCTGATAAACATTTTTTTTATTGCAGTTTTTAAGGCTTACCCTTTAAAAAGACAAAGGATATATATACATAAAAAAGAAGTAATATGAATACCAAGTACACAGCTCTTCCTAGGAGACCAATTGGCACATACATTAACAACTATAGGTCACTTTAAGGGTTTCAACAATGGGCAAAGCCCATACTGCTTAATCAGAAGTAAAAGGCCCCGAAATTACAACATTAAAATAAAGGTTGATTTATATGAAGTATCTAATCTGTTGACTATTCATGTAGTTAAAATTTATTTGCAAACGCATATATAAAAATAAATGAACTGTAAAAGAAATAAATCGTGTACATAATGTTGCTTTAGCCTAAAATTATATAAATGAACTGGATGATTAAGTATCTATACGTACGATTAGAAAGAGCAAATATAATTGCAACTAGAAACGATAAAACATTTAACTATATCCGATCAGAATGAGAAATACAACATCATAACAAGATACATAAATGTTGACTAAACAAATAAAGTAACATATCTTAAAGCAATGCGAATTGACACTCGGCAAAACAGTTCTATAATCGGGAATATGTCATATCCGGTACAAAAAAGACCAGACGAAAATATCATATTCAAACCACACGTATCAATTGAGATTTGTAAACACCATACGGCTGAGCAGAATGTATATTACTGCTCAGAAATCAGAAATTAATAATTCAAAAGTTGAAACATCCCGTTTGTCATATATTTAAGTGTGGAGACGTCCTTTTGTGTCAATATTGAGGAAAGGATCAAGGTATGTAGCAGTTCTCCTCGTGTCAGGAGTATTCTCAATTTCAAATTACTCGGATATATGAAATGCAAGTACAGAGTGGTACATGCCATCGAACTCAATCTTTTTAGACAGAAAATATTAAATAACGAATACATTAATTACTGTAAGAGGAAGAATACGAAGACACGTTATGTATCATAATGCAACCTGAATATACAAATAAATACAAGGCCGTTTTTCTCTATGCTTTATATTTTGATCAATTCTTTACATTCGAGCACCTGATAATTCTCTATTCCTTTTTTTCATTTCTCTGTTATTTATATTCATTGTCCGTCATTCTCTATTCTGTAAAACTCCATCAACACCCTTCTCTTTCCGATAATATGTTATTTATAGTTTTAACACTCTCCCTTCACAGTCTAAGAGCAGTTTTAGAAGATAAGTGAACTCGAAAACATGGTTCCCTGACGCGGCCTGTAAGAAGAGAACGCAATTAACGATACAAATCTTCTGACATATAACATATTTATATTTTGCGTTGATCGTTCCTGATGGGGTTAAATCCAGACACGTGATTAAGACTCATGAAATTGATAAGGTGTTGTTATCAGTCTTTTGTTAATGTTATTTTTAAAATTTGTAGTTACTTTTTTCATAGAATAAGTAGATAAATATATAAATTAACACCCGAATTTAAAAAATAAATAAAATCAGAAACAGTTATTGGCGAAATATTTATTTCCCCAACATAACAAATTAACAAACATGTTTATATATGTCGTGTACAAGTTGCGATTTTGTACAGGTTATAACATGTACACACATATTGTACATGTTATAACTTGTAAAATGCTAAAATACAAGTTATAACATGTACAAAAGTACCTCATACATGTAGTAACATGTACAAACTATTGCTTAAACATGGTTTTAACTTTTACAAAATTTAAGATAAATCTTAATGAAGTAAAATATACATTTAAATTCACCAATGCATATAAAGAACAACCATAAATAGACCAGAACGTGTCTTTTTCTGTAGAGGGCAATGATCACATAGTTTTAGAAATATATGTTTCATGACTTGTGTTGACAAAATGTGTTTTCATGTAATTGTATGTTTTATGTAGTCCATCATGGCTTAAATAAGTGTGACACTATTTACTAAAAGCTTGCATTTCCTCAATGACAACTACATTATATACTAGTTATTAAATTCTTCCAAAAATTATAAGAACAATGCCTAATAATTTTGGGTAATACTCCTCCCTCTCGTTTAATACCATGCAACGACTAAAACAATGTCTTATATGCTTACTCTGTAAAAACAAGAGAAAGCTGAAATAGCTTTCATTGGACCACGCTTCATTATCAATATCTTTGGACCTACTCTTCAACATTTTTGGCCTTCAGCATGACTTACATGTATGTAAATTTATAACATATTTTTTTTTTATAAACTATAAGATCATTGCATGAGGCGAATGTCATTTTGATGTTTCAAATATATATCCCCTTCTTTGAAAGCATGTATTTGTGTCCTTTGGATGTTGTCTCCTACATGAGCTGGTTGTTGTCTTTTAGACACATACCCCATTTCCATTCCAAATGTTATGTGTAGACATATCCGTCCTGGCTATCCTCTTCTGTCTTTTTTGTGTCAACTAGACTGAAAGTCTTTTACTATTGCCGTCAAAGTGGACACTGACAATTATAATTCCTAAAATAAAGATATGTTCATAGATAGTCATAAGAGGATCATAAGACATGTCCTAAGATATATCTTATGACAAGTCTTAGTAATGCTTCGTAATACCGACCCCTGGACATTAACTGTATCAAAAATGGACAAAAACACTAACATGAAGGAATTATATAAAAGTTATGAACATATTATTAAGGTCAATAACATCTGTTGCGATAATAGAAACATATCCTTATTTTTCGATTTTGTACAAGTAAAAAACATTTTTAAGCCATATTTTGTACAGGTTATAACATGTACAAGGTACTTTTGTACATGGTATAACTTGTATTTTTGCATTATACATGTACAATATTTGTATAACATGTACAATATTTGTGTACATGTTATAACCTGTACAAATTCGCAACTTGTACACGACATATATATTACCGTAGTTTCTTTATCTCTTATAAAAAGACCAAAAGAAATAATAAGTCAACCAATTCTTTTATGTTTAATTATTCAAAACAAATATTGGCTTTTCATTCAAGCATTTATATTACATTTTTTTTTGTAATTAAAATGAATCATCCACTTGAAGGTGCGTGACTTCTAATATAATTCGACACACTCAACGGATCTTTAACCAATATGAATTTTGAACGTTACGTTTTATATTTTGTGTGAGTTCGTTCAAACCTGTCGTAACAGACTTGATTTAACACTAGAGTCTCTTATCTTGATTATCTTAACATGATTGAACGGACTTTACACGGCAAATCGGAAAAGAGCCAGAAAGTTCGTCAGCAGAAGCAAGGAAATCAAAATTTTTGAGATTTGATATAAACGGATATCATCAACAGTGAATCGACATGCTATGCTGTATCATAAGTGTATTGAGAAACATTCTATCCATGTTACAAAATGAAAAACCTTAACCTGTTACATGAAATTAATGAAGTTTAAATGAGCGTTTTGAACATATGGGCGTACTATCTTCCTTAATACAAAATCAATTAATAATCTGCGTCGAGAATAGATAAGGAATTAATGTGGTCGAAGACAAACTTGTTAGTATTTGGGATCCAAGATATGATTGTGAAAACTGTTGTGTAAAACAATAACCAGAGGAGATAGATAACAGAGCGACATCTGAAATCTGAGTTTACATAAATGAAAACGCCAATCGCTAAAAAAATTGTAAAAAATAAACAACAGTACAAATACACAACATATAAAACTATAGACATAAAACCCAACACAAAATGGGGAGTTATCACATGTTCTCCGGAATGTTTAACAACCTTCTCTATAAGTGGCACTCATCATCATCCTCGTGTTAATACAAATCTGGTAAAAAGTATAGCTCAGTTGGTCACATTCTTTGAAAGGGGAATGGGAATCTAAGTTTAACAATTGGATCTTTTCCGCTATGATCTGACAATACGTTTTTCCCAATTTGTGATGTCAACCGTAAATGAATCATACAAATGGTATTTGCAATATTTTCCCATCTTTATGAATGAATAAGACGTGTGGAATACATCATTCGTAGTTGCAAAAACCAAGCACCCAAGTCATATAAAAAGGAATTTTGCCATGTTTGTTCGATGATTGTCTACTGACAATTAAGTTAAAGAACAGATACACCATATAGTTAATTGATTATATAATTGTGCATGATGCGTTTCCGATAGGCCAAGCAAAGGTGTTACATTTCAAAATATACAAATAAAGATAATAGTTTTAAGTGTCTGTCACAAGAAAGGCATAATATAAATGAAAGAAATGTTAACGAAAGAAATATCTATATTACTGAAAAACTAATTCAAAAGTTGTCGATTTCACAAACTAGTAAAAATATATATCTTGTATCAATCGTAAATATAAATCAACATGCAGACATCTTAAACTTTCAGGTATTTCGAATCCAAGCCTTTATAGGAATATTCTTTAAAAAGCACAGCAATGTCAGCATTCACCTCAAAAGGTAAGCAAACCTTCAAACATCTTTTCTGTCAGACGGAATATATTTACTATACTGTTATTAGGTTATTGAGAATATGGTATTTAGGTATCAATATTGATTCAATCAAAGGGTCTTTGTATAAAGGAACCTCTTGGAAAGAAGGAAAAACAATTTGGAAATATCCTTTAACTTTATTATTTGCTATACAGATCTAAACAATGTTCTGTCATTATTTATTTTTTTAACTAAAATTTGGTTACTATGTTCAATGCATCTACCTGATCGAACTAGAGATAAAGGATTCAACAGATACAGTTTAGTCGGCCTCATATTTTAACTTATATATAAAAATTGAACATGAAGGTCGGTTTGAAACAAAACTTTACGACAAAGGAGATGAATCCAGCTTCCCAATTGTGAAGTTTCCATGTTTATGTAGCAATTGTCCAACTGCACATGCGAACATAATATATGTATATCCCAATTGATACGATATTCTCGGGCTTGTCTTTCCTATAATGGTTTCTATAATAGAGGAATTCTGGTCACAAGGAAGTTTTTTAACCACGAGATCTCAGAGGAGAAGATGAATTTCTCCTTTTGTAAATAAATCGGTCGCCGACACGAGTTTCTTGGTCATTACTGAATATCCTTTCCACAAAAGATAACGGATATGTTTATGATGATCACTACAATCCCCTTCCTATTTCAAGTATATAACCTCCCGAGTAAGAATTATTACCGGGTTTATACTAACATGAGGAACACGATGAGTATCATATGTGCAGCAGGATCATCTTACTAATTCGGATATCATCCAGTTTCTGGTGCGATTCGTCTTGTTTAGTCTTTATCGTTCTATGTTGTGTTTGCTGTACAATTGTTTGATTTGCCAAATTCATTGAAAAATATATATTTAAAATTTGAACGGATTGAGGTTCTTTATTATTCTCCAGGAAATATGTGATGTTTTTGTAAGCTCTCGATAGTAGATTATACTCTTTCTGTTTTACAAGCAACATAATATGGTCTCTCCGTTTTTTTGACTTTACTTAAGGTTTTGCTCATTTATTTAGCTTATTAAACTACTGCTAAAAATATTCAAATTGATATTGGGATTGTATTATCCAATGCATATCTTTGACTCTAATGAACGACAGGTTGTGTCTACATCTTTGCAACCTATCCGACAAGAATTTGTACTAGTTGGTATCTGTTGTTGAAATTCATATGTCGAACTCGAGCTGGTTATCTGGCAAAATCTGTTCTATTAGAGGGAACCCATCTTTCACTGTGAGTGTTCAACTGTAATTTTTCAAGTAAGATTTTACAGACACCTATACTTTTTTTATATGGTCTTCGAAAAAACATAGAAGAAAAGTTATATATTTGTTGGGTCAAATCTGTACATTTTTAATAGATGTATGATTATTTAAATCATAGTAAAATGGTCCGAAACACCCACGGTATAGATTGCTTCCGAACCTATATGCTATATAAAGGTGCAATGAGTTAGTAACCTCAGAAACTAATAAGACTAATATATGAGTATTCTTTACAAATATTTCAAATTTAAGTACTGCAGGTGTTATGTCGATACATTCGATAACATGTTAAATAGCCTCTTCTTAACAAGCAGATTGTTTGCATGTTGTTGTTTTTCTTTATATGTTTGTTATATTTTCATTGATGTAGCATTACTCGATCATTGAGTTTTATTTAAATTTGCTATAAATATTTGTTTTCTTTCATGAATTTTTATATGACATGTTGTACATATTTGTTTTAGTTCATGATTTTTTATATGACAAGTTGTTCATTGTTTGCCAGTGATTTTTGATAGCATGTTTCCCTTATATTAAACGTTTGACATAAAATATCTATAGTCAGAAAAAACTACACTAAATTGAAGGGATATATTAAAAAAATGACCACTGGATAATTTGTTATACAACTTACAAATGAAGTTAGTTTTGGAAAAAGCTTAATTCAAATTCTGTTTCAATTTTGATTAATAAAGTATTTAACACTTGATCTTCATCTTTGCCTAATATTTCCATCTTGAAATTAAATGTTTTTTTCATTGGTGAAATGTTTCAACAATTTTAAACGTCTGAAGTAAAGCATGTTTATGAGAAGAAAACCTTTACCAAATTAATTGGAAATATCAGCATAAGATCACTGGTCAACTTGTAAACCAATTTGAAATACCGAAAATTTTGGAAAAAGTATCATTCAAAGTCTGTTTCGATTTCCTTTGATTAAAGTTGAGCACTTAGAATTAGTTGATTGTCATCACTTTATTTTAAAATAAATAATAGATGATATGATCTTTACAGAAAATTTACAGTTTATTAGCCAGGAAGTTTTGTGTCTCCTTCAGTTTTCTTCAAATGACCACTTTAACTAATTCAAGTGATATTGCGGTTCCCAGCAACAAAATTGTAATTCATACTACTATATTTATATCATGTATCCCATATGACAGACAGGTCTGTCTGAATCTTTGCATTACATATAATCAAGCAACAACATATATTCTGAACCAAAATGACATACTAGTTGGTCTTTATCTTTGCCGTACAATTCTCCAATTTCTATCTATGAAAATATCATTGCATTAAATAAGATCTCCGGGAGGTTGATTCAATGCAT
The DNA here is from genome assembly GCF_036588685.1 of Mytilus trossulus. Classification (NCBI taxonomy): domain Eukaryota; kingdom Metazoa; phylum Mollusca; class Bivalvia; order Mytilida; family Mytilidae; genus Mytilus; species Mytilus trossulus. The sequence goes on along the minus strand of NC_086383.1, from coordinate 8,299,084 downwards.
TTGAAAGTGTTTCCCGATAATAACAGATTTGCTTATGATAACATCAACGTTTAAAGAATGGTTTAAATTTTGTTCATAACTGACATTGTTGATGTACAGATTTGCTATACATTTTAGTTTTATTTCATTACTTTTTACTAGGTGTTTTGTACTGTTAAAAGCTTTCCTGTGATCTTTGAGAGCTTAACTTGTATATTTGTTGTCCATGGAGATTGACTAAGGAGACTTCATGCAACATCTCGTGAATTTTCCACTTTAAATGTTTTGTTTACTGACGTCCTCTCATTGAATAATGTTTCACTAATATCAAACAATTTCTCTGAGCTGAAAAAGTAACCAATTAAATTAGAAATATTTTCAATAGAACACTGGTCAATTTGTGATTTAACCTTAAAAGGAGTTAGTTTTAGATCGATCGTGTTTAGCACTTATGACAAGTAGGTCCTTTGTTCTAAAATAAACAATAGAAGATATGATCTGGACAAGTACAGTTCATTAACCAGAAAGTTGAGTTTCCCCTTATGTGTCAGTTTCCTTTAACGACCTCTTTAAATAAGACACGTGATATTGAGATACTCATCATCCTGTATTCCGAATGACAGACTGCTCGGATTTTATCTTTTCAGTGTCGATGAATAAAATGTGCTAATGTCTTTCAAATTTATTTATTAGTGATGTATTATTTATCAATTAATTGTTTTTATTTTGAATTGAATGTATACGTAGACATCATGCTTCTGACTGTATGGTTTTTAAAATCGAAGAATCTCCACAAATATGAAAACCTTAGACATAAATGTTTGTCCAGAAAACTTTTCCTTTCACTTACATATATTTTTTTTCTTGTATTTCAGTGAAACCACTTAAGGGCATACGCTACAGTTTTGATCCCATACAATGTATTGAAATTTTGATGACAAATTGCATATTGGCTATCTTTTGACTGAATAAATCAAATATGCCAAAAAAATATACCTTCATGTGCTACTTTTTGAGTAAATGAGGTCCAAATTTTGTATATTTACTCCAAATTATGTTTTTTTAACGTAATTTTCATTTCGACATTAATACCTCACTGATTTTGTTTAAAAAGATAAACACAAGCTGTTTTTTGTTAAATTATTTGTAAATTCTGTTTTATATAAATGTCTCTTAAATTACTGCAATTTGTCAAATAACTCATGTTTATCAAATTTTCACAACCATAGAGGGGGTTTGCTTTTTGTCATATATTTGTGTTTTTGTCTGATTTGAATTCTACCCCTGTTGGACTCTGGTTTAAAATTTCCTCCTCATCACTTTCCCAACATATATCCCTTTTTTGTATTTATTACTTTTCCATTTATGTAGCAATACTCGATCATTTATCATTATTGAGTTTCATTTAGATTTGCTACACATTTGTTTTATTTCATGATTTTTTTATATGACATGCTGTACTTATTTGTTTTAGTTCATGATTTTATTATTTGACATGTTGTACATTGTTTGTCAGTGACTTTTGATAGCATGTTTTCCTTATATTAAACATTGAAAACGTCTGACATAAAATATCTATAATCAGAAAAACTACACTTAATTAAAGGGAAATAATAACAAATGAATACTGGTGAATTTGTTATGCAACTTACAAATAAAGTTATTTTTGGGAAAAGCTTAATTCAAATTCTGTTTTGATTTCGTTAAATGAAGTATTTAACACTTATAATAAGTTGATCGTCATCTTTTCCTAATATTTCCAGCTAGAAATTAAATGTTTTATTTATTGGTGAAATGTTCCAACAGTTTTAAATGTGTGGCATAAAACATGTTTATGTGAAGAAAACCTTAACCAAATGAATTGGAAATAATAGCATAAATCACTGGTCAACTTGTTAAACCAACTTGGAATAACGTTAGTTTTGGAAAAAGCATCATTCAAAGTCTGTTCCGATTTCGGTTGATAAAAGTATTGAGCACTTAGGCTTAGTTGATTGTCATCACTTTGATATGATCTTGACAGAAAATTTACAGTTCATCAGCCAGGAAGTTTTGTTTCTCCTTTAGTTTATTTAAATGACTGCTTTATTAAATTCAAGTGATATTGAGGTTCTCATTAACAAATGTAGCCTAGTATTCATCACTGTTTGTGCTGACATGAATTATCATTGATACTGTTATATTTATAAATTTACTGTTTACAAAATTTTGAATGTTTTGAAATACTTAGGCTTTTCTACCTTAGGCATAGATTACTTAGCTGTGTTTGGCAAAACTTTTATGAATTTTGGTCCTCAATGCTCTTCAACTTCGTACCTTATTTGGCCTTTATAACTTTTTTGGATTTGAGCGTCACTGATGAGTCTTTTGTAGACGAAACGCGCGTCTGGATTATATATAAAATTTAGTCCTGATATCTATGATGAGTTTATTTAAGTCCAAGGAACAGTAAATGGGCTATGTCGCAAATTTTGCTAAAAATTTGCATACAACCTTGGCTCGTTGAACTACAACTGAAAATCGAAAAATAAGTACATTTATCTCTTTTATTATCTGAAAAATTACAGATTGATTATAAATTTCAAAGAAATCTGTGACATAGCCCTATTACTGTAACTTGACCTTAACTCATCCAATTAGTATTAAAATCATGTATCCCATATGACAGACATGTCTGTCTAAATCTTTGCATTACATGTTATCAAGCAACAATATATATGCTGAACCATAAATGACATACTAGTCGGTATTTATCTTTGCCGTACAATTCTCCAGACAATTTTTATATGCATTAAATAAGATCTCCGGGAGGTTGATGCAATGCATTTGAAAGTGCTTCCCGATAATTACAGATTTGCTTTGATAACATCAACGTTTAAAGAGTGGTTTAAATTTTGTTCATTAGTGACATTGTTGATGTACAGGTTTGCTATACATTTTAGTTTTATTTCATTACTTTTTAGTTGGTTTTTGCAATTTGTTAAAAAGGTTCCGGTGACCTTTGAGAGCTAAACTTGTATACTTGTCTATGGAGATTGACTAAGGAAACTTGCAACATCTCGTGAATTTTCCACTTGAAATGTTTTGTTTACTGACGTCCACTCACTGAATAATGTTTCACTCATATGTTCAAACTTCTGAGAAAAAAAACCGATTTCTTTGAGCTGAAAAACGTAACAATTGAATTTTAAATATTTTCAATAGAACCATGGTCAATTTGTGATATAACCTAAAAAGGAAGTTAGTTTTGGAAATTTTCAGTCTAATTCTGGTTCGATTTTATTAGTGTTTAACAAGTAGATGACTTTTTTTTTAAATAAACAATAGAAGAAATGATCTGAAAAGTACAGTTTATTAACCCGAAAGATGTTTACCCTTATGTTTCATCTACCTTCAACGACCGCTTTAAAAAAGTCACGTGATATTTAGATGCCAATCATCGAATGCATATCCTGTATTCCGAATGTCACACTGCTCGGAATTTATTTTTTCTGTATCAATGAATACATTTTGTTGACATGACTAAATTATGTCTATGGGCTTATAACGTCAGCCAATCATAAAACGCGTTACATCCAAAATTAAATTATTATATACTCGGCCAAAAAAAAAAAAAGAAGGTTACATTGGTTTTAAATTTGAAAATATCTCATATATATTTATTATAAATATTTTCATGATTAAAACTAGTAACCTGAATGATTTATCTATCAAATTTACTCAATTATAAAAATATCGGAAATGACATGATGTCATTTTCTGATTTTAAACAAATAATCATTTTTCAAAAATTTACCTGTATAGAGTTGGAATCGAGTTGTCCTTTTTGTTATTTAATGTGTCGAACAAGATTATTATCAAAAGGTTGCATTCAAAAATTGAAAAAGTTACACGTAAAACAATGGCCCGTCTTCGCCAAAATGAAAGAGAAAGAGCTATTTGGATGTTGGCAGCAGGAATGACTCAAATGCAGGTTCATTTAAGTGTCTCTAGAATGACTATTGCTAGGCTTAAGACCCATCTTAGAAATACTGGCACAACAAATGATCGCCCCACGTAGTGGCAGGCCACGTGGAACGACGTTACGTCAAGACAGACACATTAGCATCATTCATCACCGGAATCGATTGGTTAACGCGTCACAAACTGCAAGACAAACCCACAGAAAACATAACAACAGAAGATTTGCTAGAACAGTTCGTAACTGATTGCGTCAAGTTGGTTTAAGAACTCCATTGAAGGGAACTATCCTTACGCAGCGTCACAGAATGGCGCTTCTGCAATGGACACGGGTACAGATTCGATGGAATAGGCAAACATGGAGACAGGTTCTTTTACCGATGAATCTAAATTCAACTTGAAATTTAGCGACGGCAGAGCCATGGTCTACCGGAGACGCAATGAACGATGTTCGTATGCGTGCGTGCAGGAAACAGATCGGTTTGGTGGTTGCGGAATAATGGTATGGGGCGGAATTACCTACCAGGAATGCACCGAGCTCAAAATCATCGTTGGTAACCTAAATGCAACAAGGTATAGGGACGATATTCTGGCTCCAGTTGTTCTCCCGTTTCTCCGAAGACATCGTTTTAACCATGTTTTTTTCAGCAGGACAACGCCCGTTGTCACGTGGAAAAGATTTCGAAGACTTTTTTTGAGAATAACCATATTCGTGTGTCGACTTGGCCAACAGTGTCTCCAGATTTTTTACCAATTGAACATCTTTGTAACGAACTTGGACGACGTATCAGAAATAATCAAAATCTATCGTAAATGCTAAGAAATTTACCCTGAGAAATATACCTTCTTGTATTATAAGGTTAAACATGTCCAATAGTTTTGTATTATTCCTGTACATATATCTTTTTTATAATTAAAAGTAAGCGTACCCCCCTTTTAGAAAAGTTGATATATAATGTGTTTTCCCCTTTTAAAGTTAAAAAAGCTAGTTGTTGTTTAACCTTCCTACAACTAATCGACGATGAATCTTGTGTGCCAAGAAGTCAAAATGATGATTTCTATCGATCTTCATTGCTACTTTTAAAGCATATTTTGAAAAGTAAAAGTTTTAATGTTTATTCATTACAATGAATAATAACAGATAAGTTTAAGAGAATAACCATAGATAACAAAGGGGTTAAATCATTATTCTGGGGAGGGGTTAGAAAAGGTGATGGTAAAATTCTGGAGACAACTCTCCATCTAAGTCACAATTTATAAAATTTAACCATTATTACCGTTTGCATGGTTTTACACTAGTAAGTTTTCGGGCCCTTTATAGATTGCTGTTTAGTGTGAGCCAAGGCTCCGTGTTGAAGGCCGTACCTGGTCAAGGTATTATGGTTTACTTTAATTTATAAATTGTTTCTTGGATTGAGAGTTGTGTCATTGGCACTCATACCACATATTCCTATATCCATTAAAGTATGGTTTTCATAAAGGAGTCGTGGCTCACATCGTACTGCAAGCTTTAAAGGCCGCAAAAAATACTAGTCTAAAACCATAAAAGACGAGAAACAAGAAACATTTATGAACCACATATACTACTGAAGATCTAATTACTGAATGAAGACAGGGTTAAAATTGCAGCGGGTTTTAACAAAATAAACGGAACCAAACACTCATTTTTATCTTAAACAACAGTGTGACATCACAACATAGAACACTTTATTTCAATGAATATAGCACGCCATCTTGTTATCAAATGCAGTTGTCAATATAGAATAGCAACTAAACATGACTACTGTTGTAAAAACAAGACTATTGGAATATGTACATATTGACAAGTTGGTTCTGTTGAGTCGAGTCGTTTTGTTTTCTTTCATGAAATATGTTGTCTGAAGTTTATTTTCTGAGTATCTAATGAATGAAATGACAGTTAGGAGATAAAAGGGGTTACTTATTGCAAACCAGCACTTTACTTTATGTTTTTGTATTGATATACAGCCATGTTTTGCAGAATCATCTTTAGTAGAAAAAGAACCAACAAAACTTCTTGAGTTTTATCTAATTTTCCCCTCAATTGTGTTTGTGGATAATAAGCCTTACAGACGACACAATGGCATGGAGCTCAATATATAAATGATGACATAAACGTCATAGTGAATTGATTCAACATACTAATGTCCACGTGAATGACACAATGGAAAAATACAAAATGATTAAGTACGACACAAAAGATACAACACCATGACACAGCCTATAAATGACGATATAAACAACACATTTTAAAAAAGGATTAAAGAGATAAAAATGACGACATGAACGACATAATTACATGATATACAATCGTAATGAAGATATACACGATACATTGAATTGTATTTACGAAAACAAATCTTCATTGAAATATAAAGTGAGAAACAAATCAAACGTGCATATGCTGTATGGTCAACATCACAAATTGGTTGACCGACACAGTTTATGTTTTTTACCATATTTTTGTTCTAAATCGTTTACTAGATTTGATCGATAAACTACTGTAACTTGAATGTAATGATCATTGTCATTTTGTTATAAATCTTTAAATGTCTAAAAAAATTATCAAGTACCGAAATAGTTTAAACATGTTCAGAAACGACTTCTGGGAAATGTTTACATTTAAACTTAAAATAGATATAGAACTAACGTTCATTGGAATTTTCACTTTCTTTTAACATATTGATACAAGTAATTGACACTTATAATTCGTATTTTCCTATTACTTAGTGCTAAGATAAACAATAGCAAATATGATCTACACAAGTCATATATGTTGATGCCAAAGAGGTTTGTTTCTCTCCTTGTTTCATAATCTTGAATTGATCACTTATTTGTTTTCTTGATATTGAAGTGTTACGTAGGGAATGTTTATTCAAGACCAAAATAGGTCTATGTCCATTAAGTTACAATAAATTGGACTACAAACATACCATCACTAGATTATAATCTCAGATATGTTACAAACGCGATGTATAGTCTTATATAAAAAGGTCGTAATACGTATATATTGTGAGTCAAATCTTTTTCATCTTCGTGGTATGTTTCATTTTCATTTATTTGTTGTAAGGCTCTGTTAAATAGATCATTTATCAGGGTATTGAAATATCAATGTGTTGTTCGTCACTTTTGGAAGACTTTGTGTGTATGTGAAGGGGAATTTTATAGAACTAACTCGTAATAAAAAAGAACCCAAACAAAATAAAACTGTTTTGATTGTTCAAATGTTTTCTTACTTATTCATTACAAATGTCCTATCACTTAAAAGAAACCTCATAAGTACATTTTAAATGCTACAAGACACATTAGTGGCGCAAATATTAAACATTGGAAGACATTTTATGTATGGAGTTTAAAATCATTCAAAAACAACCGTTTTTCTAAAAGGTATCTACACAACCATGACAAAGAAACGTTTCATGTTAAACATGTTTTATAATTTATGTAAAATACACATTTAAAACGTTTAATCCCACTGCAAATGTTTGCACCTGTCCTAAGTCAGGAATCTGATGTATAGTAGTTGTCGTTTGTTTATGTATTTATACGTGTTTCTCGTTTTTTTTTTATATAGGCCTTTTATAGCTTCTTGTTCAGTGTGAGCCAAAGCTCCATGATGAAGGCCGTATGTTGACCTATAATGTTTTTTTTTATTTGGACTGAGATTTGGCTCATTGGCACTCAAACCACATCTTCCTATCTCTAGTTCAGTTGCAAGCACGTCAACATTGTAAAATGAAGTTATATCAGTAGAAATCTATACAATATAAACAAAATAATTGATTCTTTATTTCATGTCAATGTTTTACATTGGTAATGGTTGTATTAAAAATACAACATATAGTTAGATCTGACTACCATCAACACGATTGAGTTTCGTTTCCCTTTTCATTATATTTATTCAAGTGATCTACGCTTATGGTCGGTAATGTATGACCATTAAGTACCAACAAAATTATGTTTTCTCAGAATAACAAATTTACAATCATGTATGAGGAAGTTTTTCTGACCTATTTTCATTTTTCCATTAATTTCAATTTCAATAATACATAGTTAAGTGGTTGTAATCTACAAATATCTACAATGATGAATAATTTACACATTTGTAGAAAAACGAATAAAGTTGAATCATGTACAACTTTGTACTCGTCTTTGAAATATATTTTGATAATTGACGCCTTGTATATAAGTCAATAATACTAATGTAAATTCAGCGTTTCTGCTGACGTGAATGCTTTATAGAATATCAAATTACCGGCATAAATACTATTGTTTAAACGAAATATACAAAACTGTTAAATTGTGAACTAATTTTTAGAATGCGCCTATTGAATGAAGGAATGCATAATCTTACTTTATCAGTTCACTTGTAGTAGATAGATGCAACAGTAGTAGTGTACTTCTGTTCAATAGTTACAAATCGACTTAGCAACAACAAAGCATGGTTACAAACTAAAATGGAGGGAAACACAACAACTAGAGAAAATAACGGAACAAAAGAATATTAACTGCAACAAAACTTCAACTTAGCTTAAACAAAAAATTTTGATTGCAGTTAACATAATTGAACTTATAACTGTAATTTACCGTCATGTGTTAGCTAACTTCAGTTGGTGTATGTAGTGACACATTACATGTTAATCAATAATGCAATCACGGTGTAGGTTTTGATTGGACGAAAGCAAGCGTAATATGCCCTTTCTATATGTCTGTTACTTAGTTAATCTGACCTTTCGAATTCTGCAATATGTAAATGATATTTCTTTCTAATAAATATAAAAACTTAGAACGACATTCTGATGCGTACAAGAAACACTGAAACGCCCGATGTTTTTTCTGGAAGTATACACTTGATGTGAATTTGTCAAAGACAATGATATCGTTCGGCGGAATTTTCTCTCAGGACATTTTTACAATAAATCAGGTCTTAAAATGGACGTAACGACCCATTGGTGGCCTTTTGCTGTTGTCTGCTCTACGGTCGGGTTGTTGTCGCTTTGACACATTCCCCATTTTCCATTCTCATTTTGTTTTTCAGAGTTTGTCTTTAGTGCCGTGTAGAGACAGTAGAGTGCCTCCCCGTGCATCCGGTTTATGCTCTTATATTATACTAGATTTAGTAATCTGTGACCCATCGCGAATTTTTCTATGTTCATTACTTTAGGAATATTAATCAAAAAGTTGTATTTTAATATTCATCCCAATTCATCTATTTAGTCAGACGTCAGTAGCTTCCCTGATATACCCTACCCTTTGATAAATTTTACGGGTTATTTATAACAAAAAGCGTTTGACGACCTAGCCGAATAGTTTGATCATTTTCACACATTTCAATTTATTTTGTGCTGGTTCATATTCTGAACGCCAATTTTTGCTTCTTTCTAACAAAATCCACATAACAAAAAACAAATATGAAGCTTAGAAATGGTAAAATATTAAATACTTAACTCGTTCCAAGGGTATCTACACGTTTTTATCTTCAAAATCGATTATCTAAAAGTAATACCATCGCATACATTTTTAACAAACAAAATCGTGGTTACCCTTCTATCGATAAGTGTCATGCCAAAATATTACTTCCATGTCCCCGTCTATATTTATCTAAACGCACTCAAGAACATCTGTATCGTTTTAAAAAACCCAATAAATTCAACAGTATCATTTATCAAAATCTTAAGACGCACAATCACCCTATTAAATATGTAACAGTTCAACCTTTAGAAGTAGTAAATAAGCAGCCTGGTGAATCTCATTCAAAGTTTGTACGATCACGGAAAATAATTGAAATAATTTGTATTAAAAAAATACAGACAGTCTACCCTCTCGGTCTTAATGATAATATCATGGGAAGTGGTATTCTATGAAGAACCGATTCTGTTAACATTTTGGAAATAGTTTCTAAAACTGTTCGTAAAAACCATTCTCATGGGCGTAGAAAAAATCGCAATCAAAGAAAATTTAGGACCAACCATACAGATATTTCGGACCTAATTTATATTTAAAAAAACAACAACAGACACTATTTGTTAGCAAAGCTCTTATCTATACCTATGAATAAATTAAATAGAATTTTAAAGGTTTGCAACACAATTTCATTTTGCAGTCCTAAGTATGAAATCGTTCAAACTATGATGGCATATTGTTATTCTTAACCTTTTCCTAGAACTGGTCGCCCTGAAGATCATAAAAATCATTCTTTTAAAATTAAGTGTGTCAATAACGGTTTTGATTTTGAAAATATTGCCGGTATTCTTAACGACCATTCTGTTAAAGAACAAATTCCTGGATATTTTGATAAAACTGAACTCCCTCTTACTTCTTATATTTACAGGACATCTACCCTGAAATATGTGTTTAATTGTAACCAGATGTGTAAAGATGTAAATATCAGTGAAAATACACCAATGTCATGTAACTGCAGTAATTCTGAATACACTTATGGCCCCGTTCCCCATGTCTTAACAGCAGACCTAAACATCGTTCGCGACCGAGAGTTAAGATCATTCCTCAGTAAAGAACATACATATCGTCCCCAGTCAATTAATAATTGGAATGAGTGTCGTCATATCATTCACGACTCACTCCGTACTTACTGCTTGAAATGGGTTACACAGGAAAAAGCTGACATAAAATCATTGGACTTTTCTTTTTTTATTTTGCGTATCAAAAATCAACTAAAAGAACTACCCAAGGAATTTGTTTTTGTCCCTGCTGATAAAGCTGCTAATAATATCATTATTGTTTGACGTAAATTTTATATTGAGGTTCTGCAAAAGGAAATCACGAATTTACCAACATTCCAACTGACTTTATTTTCAGGAAACGGCATCTGTTATAAGCACAAACTTTTACCTAAATCTTTACAAGCAGTACAAATAACAATGAAAGTCCCAACTATGTACATGTATGTACTGGCCTTTAAAGCTACACAAAACAACTTACAAATATAGATTTATTTCATCTTCATGCCATTACAATGATTACTACTAAATTGTCTATTCTACTTAATAGTTCACTTGGTTCAATCAAACACCTGATAATGAAATGTTCAAATAATGCTGTTGAAAATATTGAAATTAATTAATTTTGAAGTGTCAAAAACTCGTTGGAAGTACTTGATAAATTGCATCCACTTATTGATGATTTCGAATCTACCCTACATACCACTTTACCTCATATTCTTATTAAGAAAAATTCACATCCATAATTAATAATTAATTGGGCATTTAAAATGTCAGAATGCCAATACGTTTGTTCAAACTATTTTGAGTCACTTTTTAGTAGCAACGAACAGAAACAAAAATGTCAATTGGACATGGTTTGATACTATATTTGCACTTAACTTTTTCGTAAATCGTCAAGTTATTGGAATTCCAATGGGGATTTATTGTGAACTTCTTATTGCGGACCTGTTTTGGTATTGTTTTGAGTTACAATTTATGACTAAAATCAGCAAAGACTAATCGAAACAATATTAAGTTTGATACAAAAATTTAACATAACTTTTAGATATTTGGATGATATATTGGCTCTCAATTTGACGACTTCAGTATGTATTCTACAGAAATGCATCCTGTAGAATTTACTTTAAATAAAGCTATTACTAGCAACGATTACTGCCCTTCCTCGATCTCAATATATTTATCATTAACTGGAAGCTTAATAGGTTAATATCGTTAACTCTTCATTTTTAGATGGTGACGTTCCCTTGTCACCATCTTATGGTGTTTATGTATCTCAACTTGTACGTTTTGCTCGTGTATGTAACAACGTTTTAGATTTAAGCGAGAGAAATTTATGCATTGCTGAAAAATTATTACACCAATGTTTTCGATATTACAAACTAGTCAAAACATTTACTCAACTTAATCATCGGTATAAGGAAATGATTCGTAAATATAGCACAAAAATATCAGTATTTACATCAAAAGCTAACGATGCTGTAGTCCGGTCATTACAGATTGCATATTTTGGCTTTAATATTGATTCACGTATAGGGTCTTTGCATTGGAATTAAACACATTTATTCTAAAACCAATTGTTGGCATGACACACGTTATGTTGTTCTCATATATTTCATGATGGTATAATACTAGACTCCTAACAGGAGTGATTGTGCCTAATATTTATATAATGTAGACATACCCTTTAGATCAGTTTAATTGAGGTTTGGAGCTGGCATGTCAGTAACTGCAAGTAGTCTGTTGGTATTTATGTATTATTTTCATTCTGTTTATTTTCTTTTGTTTTATATTCTGACAGCGGACTCGGAATTCTCTAAAACTTAGTTTCACTGTGCGTTTTGTTGTGCATTTGTTTTTCTACATTGGCTAGAGGTAAAGGAGATGGGTTTTAATAGAAAAAAAAACATGTTTAACCCCGCCCAAAATTTGCGCCTGTCCCTAGTCAGGAGCCTTTGGCCTTTGTTAGTCTTGTATAATTTTAAATTTTAGTTTCTTGTGTATAATTCGGAGTTGAGCATGACGTCGAGTATCACTGAACTTGTAAGCATATTTGTTTAGGAGCCAATTGAAGGACGCCTCCGGGTGCGGAAGTTGCTCGCTACATTGAAGAACCATTGGTGGCCTTCGGCTGTTGTCTGCTCTATAATCGAGTTGTTGTCACTTTCACACATTCCCAATTTCCATTCTCAATTTTTTCATTTGTGTATTTTGATAATAATAGTTACAATCGGTTTTTTTTAGGCTTGGTATTTGAAAACATGGTTTGACCGTCTCATATATCTGCTTACCAGTTCTGATACGCTGTCAATAGAAGATATGTTTTAATAAGGGCAATCTTAAAACACAAAACGCTTATATCTCGATTTATTCAAACCCGAATCTGTTGATAAATATTTAGTGTTAATAATTAAGCAATAGCAAAATGTCTTAAATACTGTATATACAATGGTTCGCACGAGATAACATATTTAAACAAACGAATCTAAAGGAGGAGTTTGTTTAAATATGAAAATGTGGAAGACACGAGGTATAAATAATTTGAAATATAAATAAACTTATGTATGAAATTGATGATTTAGTTATCGTTTTATTTAATGAGATGGACGCTCGCGTGAGTAGGTTTTGCGCCTGTGTATGATCGTGTTCGCAGGTAATTTTATAATGCTTTCAGAAATTAAAAAAAAATGTCGGATGCCAGCAACGACATTAAATAATTATTCTAATGACAATAAGATTTGGTTTTTATTTTGTTGGTTTTCAAGATATCCTTCAAATCAATTATATTTTTCACGTTGTTTGTCTCGTTGAAAAAATGCTTTTATTACACTTAAAGTTTACAAACGTACTGTTTTAATTCTGTTATTTTATTAATTTGATCATTAGACCATATATTAAAACACAATTTTTTTGATAAAACACTAAACAGTGGCGAATTCAGGAAGCAAAGATAGTGTACGTTCCTCTATTTGATCGAAAAAAATCATGTTTTTTTTCTCGTAAATTCTTTAAACATGTTCAATTTTAGAAACTAATCAAATCGACAAATATATGCGTTTTTGTCTTGTGCCAGTCAATAGCTGTTCCTTTTCCTTACGAAATCCCCTTTTGAATCGAATCTAATTGAATTACGTATAAGATATGGAACTACATTTTACATTGTTGATTTTTTTTTTAGAACTGAAAGAAGGAAAAATTAAGGAAACTCGTAACCATTATTCTTACTTTGCAAAAAGAGTTCTAGAGATATGGCACAAATGATTTATTGCTATGTGATATCAACTGAAAACAAATACATGTTCATGACCGTTTACGTTTTTAAGTTTAAATAAAAGGGGTGGAGCTTCAGTCATTGAAAAACATGAAAATTAATACTTGAACCATAGCTAAGTTCCGCCTTTCTTTGAATTGTACTCGTGCTGCATATTTCATTATCAAAGTATTATACAACATCTAATTGTAAATATAATACAATGGCTTTCCCTTAACACTCGTTTTAACCGATTTATTACATTAAAACATCCAAAGAAAAAATGCAATTTATCTTACAAAATCGGCTTTGCTCTTACGATAAACAAATCAGCGTTCATTCTGAAAACGTCCCAATGTTGTCATGACCACAATTGTTTAGCTTTGCACGAGTTTGGATTGGCACGGTCGGTGATGCATGCATCAAATAAGACATATGATCTATAACATTTGATTGTAATAACATTAATCACGTCATTGTTTTGTTTCTCTTTTGTGACCTTAATATTGTATAGTAATGCTGCCTTTAAATCATACTTTTCTCATTGGTGAAGGCTGTACGGAACAACTCATTTCTGCTTCAAATTGTTTTTCTCTCTTATGTATAGTTGTCAAATTGAAAATTATACCAAATATTCCTATTTTTGTGTATATGTTTTGTCATTGCTTAGCTTACTTTACAGAGAAAAATCAATTTTGGAATTTTGAATTCTGAATTATAACATATGTATGCGCAAATAATGTACAAAACAATAAAAAAATACTAAAAGAAAGAAGAAAGGGATAATTGAAGATTATCAGCTCGAATCTCTAGTTGCCAATGATATGTGTTTAGTTAATTAAAAAAAAACGTTTGTCGCACCTACAACGCACTTATATATTGACATCATTGTTAAAAAAGGTGGATAATTTATTGTTGGATAAGTAGGTCAAGTATTACTGATTATCAGCACACATATTTGATTTAAGGGGCAATAGTTTTTTTTATAGATTTTACCAAAGCTTTTGATTCATTGGAATGGAATTCTACGTTAATCACTTTGTAATATTTTTGGATTTATCAAACACATACACATGATGCACTTAGTAAAACATTATATACTGGGTTACAAGCTTGTGATAAAAATTATGAATTGATTTTTTTTTAACATTTACGCAAAAGAGGAATGAGACAAGAGTGCCCCTAATCGGCTCTTCTTTTCGATTTATCAGTGAAGACCATGGCTTAAAGACTTAGAAAATAGACATATCAAAGGGTTCATAGTTGAACTAAATAATTAAAACTGATAGCATTGAAATTTCTCAACTAGCTAATTTTACGATTTTATTTCTCAGTTACAAGAAATTTTTCAGATCATTAATTGGGGTTTTTCACAACGAAAATTTAAAAGAGAGGGTTTATGGATAGCAAAACTGGAAAATATGAAAGACAAGGAAACTGGTTTTGATTAGACAAACAAAAACAAACAGTTAAAGCACAATAAATATAATTTGGTCATAATAGAGAAGAATGTGAAAAATTAAATCATGAGAATAAAATTGAAAAAATGGAGAAATCTCATTGATGATGTTAACGTCAGTTAGTTTCGATCGGAAAAAATACTACTTGTAAAAATATTACTTTCTCCTCGATTTTTCGTTGTTGGCAAATGCATGTACAGTACCAGATAAATTTAGAAAAGATTACAAATGAATTATATGCAAGGTTATGATATGTCCCTGAAGGGCACTTCAAACTAGAAGTTGATTTCTTTAAAATGTCCAAGTGTAGTTGGTATCAATTGGTAATTTTTTAAATGATTTTTAAAAAAAGAAGAACATTCAATAATATATCAAACACATTTTGTAGAGAAGTATTAAAGTGTTGGGTAATATCACGCGGTGGACAGACATAAGAAATAAGACGACAGGAAAATTTGGGAAGAAACTGAATAATTTGTAAAACATAAAAAATATTTTTGATGTGTTTTCCACAGTTTTAGTTTGTAACCCGGATTCAGTTTCTATCTCTATCGATTTAAGAATTTCAAACAGCGGTATACTACTGTTGCCGTTATTTGACAATACGATAGAGAGTAACTTGATATTTGTAGATAATATAAAAAAGAAGATGTGGTATGATTGCAAATGAGACAACTGTCCACAAGAGACCAACATGACACAGACATTTTAAAACAACTAAAGGTTACCGTACGGCCTTCACCAATACACTGGTAAATATACCACAACCTTTTAGTTTTGCATAACAATAGCCTGTAAGAATAACTGGAAATAGTATTCATTATTAAACGTTAAAATCAATTCTAAATTATAGAGTATTGTCAAAACAATAAGTCTGTTGATGTTAAATGTTTGACAACAATTGTTTTGGTCTGAATTATTTCTCATGAATGTTAGGTTATCTTATACAAATCATATAGATGAAATTAAATCCATGACTGTTGTCACTTAAAAGAAGTATACAAAATTGAATAGCTAAAACATATTTCAGAAAATTTGTATATTTATAGATTATCGATGATCATCTCAGTGAGATTGATTTTCTTGTGCCGGAGTGTCTTAAGCGAGAAAAGCAATCGAGTTGAGATGACCAATGATAATCTATATATCTCTATTTTACATATGGCGACATTGCCAATGGCATGTAAATTTCATTAGCAACGTCACGTACCTCCTTGGTTTCTAGCGATAATTTTTAATCTCAAACGAGTAGCATGATATGATAGATAATTATAAAAAAATAATCATTGTAAATATAAAGATATTTGATGCGAATATCATACAAAAATAAAAATCACAAAAATACTGAACTAAGAGGAAAATCAATTCGGAAAGTCCATAATCACATGGCAAAATCAAATAACAAAACGTTTCAAAAACGAATGGACAAGAACTGTCATATTCCTGACTTGGACAGGCATTTTCAAATGTAGAAAATACAAATGAGAGGTTGAACGCTTTAAAACCAGGTTCAATTTACCCTTTCCTTCATTTGAAAATGCCTGAACCTAGTCCGGAATATGACAGTTGATGTCCATTCCTTTGATGTGTTTTACAATTTGATTTTGCCATTTGATAATATAATTTCCGTTTTGGATATTCCCCGGAGTTGAGTATTTTTGTGATTTTACTTTTTCCAAATATTAATTATTAACATTTTGTTATGACTTCCTTTGGATCATATTCCTCAAGTGTTAAACACTTTAGCTAAGTGACCACCAATCCGCGAACGACATCAGATACAATCAATACAAAATATATCGTATCTTCATCAGGAAGGTTTTTTTTCTCATTTGTGTCAGTTTCCCCTAACTCCTACGTTAAATCAGTCAAGGTATAGAGCGAAGTATCAAGTAAACATCGAGCCGCCCTGTAATAAAAGGTAAGCTATTCATCTTTGATGAAAAGTTCTTAGCAAGAAACGTTTTAAAAAAAAAATGTCGACGCGACTTGTGTTTTAATACGAACAAAATCAGATAAACTCAGTTCTAGTGTTTACAATGTTTTCATAATGAAGTTTTTCTTTCCGTTTGTTTCATTTTACCTATGCTCCCACATTTAGGCAGTCAAATAAAAGTGTGAGGCGGTTTTGTGATAAAAAGTATGATATATATATTTGATAGAACATTAGCAATAGACGTTAACAAACCGTGTCGATGCGAATTTTGTTTTAATATGAACAAAATCAGATAGCCTCAGTATAAGAATTTACAATGTTTCATCAGGACGTTTTTCTCTCCCTTTGCTTCAGATTCCATCAACTTCTAAATTTTTATAGTAAAAGTGTGAAGCAACAAGTTAACACCAAGCGGCCCAGTCATAAAAAGAAATACATTTTATTTTTGATGAAACATACGGTACCTTGACCTATAATGGTTTTATACATTGTTATTTGGATAGAGAGTTGTCTCTATGGCACTCATACCACATCTTCCTATATCTATTTGCAAGATATATTAACTGTTAACAACACTTTGATTATTTTAAGAATGAAGGCTTTCCTTCCTCAGAAATAGATAACCTTAGCTGTATTTCGCAAAACTTTTAGGAAATATTAGTCTTCAACTTGTGTTTTCATACGAACAATATCAGGAAATAGCGTGAACAACACATGACCATCGAGCGGCCCTGTGATGAAACGTAAGACATTCATTTTTGAGAGAACAGTCAGAGCAAGATATATTTAAATTCCGCATGCAAGTTGTGTTTTCATACGAACGAAATAAGATAGCCACATTACAAGTAGTTACAATATTTTTATCTGGAAATGTCGTTCTCTTTTTTCCAAATTCTCTTAACTCCAACGTTTAATCCGTCAATTATTATGTAAGGCAACAAGTAAACACCAAGCCGTCCAGTCATAAAAAGTAGGACATATTTTTGATAAAACATTTTTAGCAGAACGTTTACCCCTTCGTAGCAATTTATGTCGATTTTTTTAACTTCAAGGGATTATCCCGGTCTATAACAACATTAATCAATGTTAACGTATCACTTGCACATGAATTTAAGAAAATACGTGTTTATTGTAATTTAGTTTTCTGTCTTTTCCGCCTTAAATTTGGTGCTGTTGCTTGGACATGTTTGTAGTTCACTGCTATTGAGAAATTCATAAAAGTAAGTTCCTGAAATATGAATACATATCTGTTGTTGAAATGAAACTGAAAAAAGGTGAAATTGGGTTCGTGCAACTCATTCTTTAGTTTTCTATATTGTGTTTTAGGTAGTATTGTTTGTATGTTGGTTTTGTTAGACATGGTGTCGTCAGTTTATTTTCGACTTATGCATTTAAATTTCCTTTGATATCTTTCGACTCTCTTATACTAGTCCCGACGATTGGTGCAGACATATAGCAGAATTGCTCACTTGATGAGGAAAGCATGAAACTTTGCTTCTAGTAGTTCTTGGTTATATACCCTTTGATTTCAGCTATGGACCCACTCTTAAAAATTCAATATGGCTCCCATTTTCAAGATGGCGGAAAAATGGTATAAATATCAAGATTGTCCTAAAGGTATTATATATAATTTCGGAAAGCTAAAGAAATGATTCTTTAAAAATGGACTTCATGTTGTTGAATTTGTTATCAATTAATTTAAAGTATAAAACGAAAATTGGTTAATTCTATAACACATACGATTGCAAATATGGCTGCATAAACAAAAACAAAAAGTGAAATTCAAAATGTTACTCAATATGTTATATGTTAATGTAATTGTTATTTTAAGCGCTTTCAGTTTTAATGGTTGGAATGACATAGGTCGAAACAAGTCGATTGAACGTTAATATATGTCGGTTAAGTGTGGTGGAATAGTGAGTAACTCATCTGAACTTTTATGTAATGCCGAGGGTACCTTGTCTCATGTCTCTTCAATGCGACGTCTTACGTCACTTATCGCGTTTTCATCTACCGTACCCACTACGTCGTCAAATGTAATCAATAGGTGTACCTTCCTGCAGGCGGATTAGACGATTGCCATCATTGAAAATGGGTAAGGGGCAACTATTTCCTTTTCCAACTACGTGCGAAACCAATTCGCAACAAGTATGGTCCAAAAATGCACTTCAGGTTAGCCCTTTATTAGTTTTGATAGTAACAGTAATTTTTGAGTTTGACAGAATCGTGATAGCTTGCTTTATGCAGACTTGCTGTGTTGAAATCTTTTTTCACTGTTAAAACATGCCGCATTTATCACTTTATTGTTGATGGTAGTTTTGGCAGTATTAGGTTAATCACTGCGCTCATGGTGTCCAAAATATCTAGTCTAAGTATGACTGTTTTGTCTGTTAATGGCTCTTTGAACACATCCCATTGTATGTTTACTCTATTAATGTCGAGAGTCGTTCTTTATTACCTTCCAAACAACAAGCTGTTAACCCAAACCACGTAGCGTTACGTTCTCCAAATCTCCATTTTCTGTTGGAATTAATTTCTCATTTACTAATTTTATCTTTGCAGCAGTGTCATCATTCATGCTCACATTCTGGTCATTATAGTACCCCGTACTGTTAAGCTCTATCAAATGGTTCGTGTGATGACGATATCGGACGAGGCTAATCGTGCGTTGGCTTACTGCTTTGACCCTTTGCTGTTTAAAGACTCTATTGTTGGGGTTGCACTTTGATTTGCTCCGTATCCTGGTGAAGGTGACCGTTGTCTGAAATAGTCGGGATTTCTGGAGTTGTCCTTGGAGATGCTAACCGTTTTCTTTATGGATTATATTATCTCTAGATTAGTGAATGTGTTGCTCTCCTGATCGATAGGCATGAAGCTTAGTGTTTTTCTATCTGGCGATCTTCAACGTGTATATATTGATCAGGTGATCTTCCATTGAACTGGTGATCTTCCATGATTATTTGATCAGAAGAACCGAGGTTATACTGATTGGTCAATTCACGGTTATGCTGATTAGTTGAAAGCATAACATTAGCTAGTTTTGTGACAATTTTTGTATGGTTATGCACCTCATTATCCAAAGGAATGCCCATTTTACCTTAATCGGTCGGTGATACTGCGCCAGCAGTAAAGTAGACTTGTCGATGGTCATAATTGGCTCTTTTTATCCATATATCGCCTTCTGGTTTGCTTTTGAGGTTTTCAATTGTTGTAACGCCTTGTTGAATGTTTCTGGCTCCTCTTTATTACATGCCTTGTAGAATCTTTGTCTTTACATCCTCGAAGGAATGTTTCGGTTTCAATAAAGTTTGATCGTCATTATTGCTGAAGCGCTGCTCCAAATAAAGTTACCTTGCGAGCGTACTCAAAGAAAACATCGGCCTGCAATCTTGGGTCTACACACATTTTTTTCTGTTTACCCATTGTCATCTACCAGCAGTATTTCAAATTGGTAGATTAACGCCTGTCAAGTCATGGATCCTCTTCAATTGAGTTTTTGCATTTTTTGGAGCTGTGGGCTGCGGCTCCGGTCCCTTGCACCAAGATTTTCTTGCTATCGGGTATGTTCTCTCTCTAATGAGGGGTCTGAAGACGAGATGTTGCCACACTCTTTTTGTTTCCTCTGTCCTTTCTTGGATCGGTCAGTGCAGGCAGCTTGCTGTTATGGGAAGCCTGTTAGAGCTCCAGGACCTGACGAAGTTGTCATAATTGGAGCGATAAATGTGGGATTTGCAATTGACTCAACGTGTATGATACCGTAATTGGGCACTGCATTCAGCATCGGAGAAACAGGATAGAATCCACTTGCAGCCAATTGTTTCGGTAATGGTGTGCTACTCTGAACCAAATATTATTGACTCATAGTAAACGGTAAATGTGCGCAAGAAGACACAATCATTTTGCTGTTATCCTTGATAAGTACTAGAGGTTAATAGTATGTTCTTAAATGGAAATTGTTGTTGAATAATTTGAACTGCCTCATACATAGGACTTTTGACTTAAAGTGAAGACACTTTCAACAGAGTTTGCGTGGCTGATGGTTAATGCGAACTACAATTGGGGAAAGACCCAAGGCATGGATTTGATTTTTTTGTGTACTTTTAGTTAACTTGCGTTGTGCTGGCTAAGGTCAACTTTTAGCTAAGATGTTGTGTCCATAGCTAAATTTTAACTTCTTTATTTCGATTGTAAACTAATTCATGTACAACAGTTGCCATTTGTTGGAAGGTACCCTGCTGTTCAAATGCACTTTAAAATTGAACTGTGTCTCCTTCTTCAGTTGTTGTAAGCTTGTCCATTCGTCTCACCACAACATTTAATATCTATTGGTCTGACCAACAATTCCACCAAGCAATTATTACTATCTTTGTGATCTATCCTGTCTTCAGACTGCTGAAGTTGCTGAGATATTGCTCCCATCTGTTCGTTATTAATATCCATTGCCTCTTTTTGTCAGCTTGAAACGTAAGGAGACCATCACATATTGTATCAACTCGCGCTTCGCTCTGTTTTATATTGCGGTAAATTTCAGCTGTTCTTCGAGCATTAGATTTACTATCTGCTTAAAATTCTTGGTACAATTGTTTAATAGTCATATTGAGCTGTCCTATGTTAAAGCGTCTTCAGCTGTGGGTTTTTCCATTTCTCTAAATGATTCAGTTTCTGCCATTTCAATATTCTTGTCCTTGTCCTAAATTCCTGCCATTTTACTGATATGTGTTTAAATGATTCTCAATTAATATCTCAAATTGCAAAATATTGCGACCTAAGGAATAATATAGGCACTGAATAATATCTTAAGGCAGATAAATCCTAAATCACAGCTTTTATGTGTGACCCAAGACAACCAATAGTGCAGCTTTTAATGAAAGCTACTACTTTGTATATGAAATCACAAGGAAGGCAAAATCAAAAAGGACAGAACTTGGACAGATACTTAATGACATTATACATCAATAAAATGCTTATATTCAGGTCAATTCGCAATAATGAATATTTGCTTAATTTTCAATGCGGCTATTTTAAAAATAGCCGCTATTTTGAATTTCAAAGAAAGATCAAAACAAAATCTTGCTAAATACACCAAGTCATTCAAATATGTTGATGTTTTGTGCACATCAATGAAAGTTTCGTGTTTTTCTAGGCAGAAATGATTTTGCAATAACATTATACATGTTTAAAAGAGCTCAAATGATTTTCTTACTGGACAGTGGTCACTTCATTGGATATTTCACTGTATCATGTCGTGAAATTAATGCTGGTTCAATTCATAACAATGTACAAAACCGGTTCAACTGCTTTTGCAAGGCGAAAAAGAAAGTCGAATCGTGAAGCCAGTAAACATTTTTTTTTTAATCTGAGAATGTAAATTGAAGATTACGTTATATATTTTACATTAAATTTATTTGCAGAATAAAAACTTTGGTAATGAGAGTCCCAGACAATATATTAATTGACTGTTTTCCCACAAATTCCACGTTTTTTAAGTATTAGTTTACTAGTAGTAGCCCGCAATGCATTGTAGTTCATTGAGTCGATTGGTCAGTTTGTCAAGGGCATATTGGCCTTGTGTTTTGGAAATTACTATGCAAATATATTCTGACGTCAGAAAATCTAGAGTTCTGGACCTGTTGTACATGATTCAATTTTATTCGACTTTTATAAATGTGTAAACTATTAATTAAAGAGATATTTGTAGATTTTAGGCACTTAACTTTGTATTATTGAAATTCAAATTGATAGAAAAATAAAAATAGGTCAGAAAAACTTCCTCATATATGATTGTAAATTGGGTATTCTGAGAAATTATAATTTTATTAATACAAACTAAACGAACATACATTTTCAACAATAAGCGTAAATCACTTAAATTAATATAATGAAAAGGAAAACGAAACTCAATCATTTTGATGGTTGTCAAAAACTAACTTGATGTTGCATTTTTAATACAACCATTACCAAATTGAATGTAATTATTTTACATGAAATAAAGAATCAATTATTTTGTTTTTATTGTTTAGATTTCTACTGATATTACTTCATATAACAATGTTGACGTGCTTACAATTGAACTATATATAGGAAGAAGTGGTGTGAGTGCCAATGAGACAACTATCCGTCCAAATAAAAGAAAACATTTATAGGTCGACGTACGGCCTTCAACACGGAGCCTTGGCTCACACCGAAAAACAAGCTGTAAAGGCCCCAAAATTACTAGTGTAAAACCATTCAAACGGGAAAACCAACGGTCTAGTCAATTAAAAAACGAGAAACGAGAAACATGTATAAATTACAAAAACGAACGTCAACTACTATACTAAAGTACATAAGATTCCTAACTTAGGACAGGTGCAAACATTTGAAGCAGGATTAAACGTTTTAAATGTGTATTCTACATAAAATATAAAACATTTCTAACATGGAACGTTTCTTTGTCATAGTTGTACATATACCTTTAAGATAAACAGTTTTTTTGAAAGATTTTTAACTCCATACATAAAATGTCTTCCAATATTTGATAGTTGCGCTGTTACACAATTGGTAACATTCATTAATTATCAAGGAGTATTAATTAGGAAATTTATTAAAAAAGAATTAAACAATTCAATGACAATCATGTACGCTTTGGACACTTTTAAATAACGATCTGTTCAAATATTATAGACATACCATGTATAGCCTGAAGCCAATAAATGACCATGTCTAATGTGAAATAACATGTACCCGTCAGGGGTTTATTGCATAGTTTGACAATTAACCACAGATTAATATTACTCGAAAACCAGACGACTACGTAACCGGCCTACAGCTATGGACCGTTTGTATGAACAACTGGACTATATAAGATCCAGCTTTGGACTTGAGAGAACAGCTTGGTACAAGTTTTGGTACCGGAGATTCCGCCAAGGTGTCCCCCCTTGTGGGTAGGCTGGAACTCATGCGCTTAATATCCGAACGTACTTAATTAGGACTGAACATTTATAAAACTATACGAGCACGTGCCCTTGTGAGATATTGAACATTCGAACAATTGAACTTTAAAAACAGTTTGTGAACATTTCAACATTGAACTTTAGAATCTTTCTTGACTTTGTTATTTCGTAATAAAATTATTAAATCCACTGACTATGTTACAGCGCCACTGATGAGTCTTGAAGCATTTACTTATTGTTTAAGTGAGAGAACATTTGTAATGAGTATGTAAGGGAATTTTTTTAACAATCCAAACAGTTTTGTTTTGTTTTGGTGTTAATCTATTCTAAGTCTTTCAAAAGTTACGAACAACACATTGAAATTTCAATACCCTAATAAATGATCTATTAAAAAGTAAAAACACAAAAATACTGCACTTCGAGGAAAATTCAAAAAGGATAGTCTAAAATCAAAAGGCAAAATCAAAAGTCCAAACACATCAAACGAATAGATAACAACTGTCATATTCCTGACTTGGTACAGGCATTTTCTAATGTAGAAAATGGTGGATTGAACCTGGTTTTATAGCTAGCTAAACCTCTCACTTGTATGACAGTCGCACCACTATTAAACAGAGGCTTACAACAAATATATGAAACTAAGACATACCACGAAGAAGAAAAAGATTTGACTCACAATATACAACAAATGGAAGTTTTGTAACTTCAAGGACACAGACCTATTTTCGTCTTGAATAAACATTCTCTACGTAACACTTCAATATCAAGAAAACAAATAAGGATCAATTTAAGATTATGAAACAAAGAGAGAAACAAACCTCTTTGGCAACAAAAAAAATTACTTGTGTAGATCATATTTTCTATTGTTTATCTTAACACTAAGTAATAGGAAAATACGAATTATAAGTGTCAATTACTTGAATCAATATTTTAAAAGAAAGTGAAAATTCCAATGAATTAGTTCTATATCTATTTTAAGTTTAAATGTAAACATTTCCCAGAAGTCGTTTCTGAACATGTTTAATTCATTTCGGTACATGAATTTATTTTTTTTAGACATTTAAAGATTTATAACAAAATGACAATGATCATTGCATTCAAGTAACAGTAGTTTATCGATCAAATCTAGTAAACGATTTAGGAAAAAAAAATATGGTAACAAACATAAACTGTGTCGGTCAACCAATTTGTGATGTTGACCATACAGCATATGCACGTTTGATTCGTTTCTCACTTTATATTTCAATGAAGATTTGTTTTCGTAAATACAATTCAATGTATCGTGTATATCTTTATTAAGATTGTAAATCATGTAATAATGTCGTTCATGTCGTCATTTTTATCTCTTTAATCCTTTTTTAAAATGTGTTGTTTATATCGTCATTTATAGGCTGTGTCATGGTGTTGTATCTTTTGTGTCGTACTTAATCATTTTGTATTTTTCCATTGTGTCATGCACGTGGACATTAGTATGTTGAATCAATTCACTATGACGTTTATGTCATCATTTATATATTGAACTCCATGCCATTGTGTCGTCTGTAAGGCTTATTATCCACAAACACAATTGAGGGGAAAATTAGATAAAACTCAAGAAGTTTTGTTGGTTCTTTTTTTACTAGAGATGATTCTGCAAAACATGTGCTGCATATGAATACAAAAACGTAAACTTAAATGTTGGTTTGAAATAAGTTACCCCTTTAATCTCCCAACTGACATTTTATTCAATAGATACTCAGAAAATAAACTTCAGACAACATATTTCAGGAAAGAAAACAGAACGACTCAACTCAACAGATACATATTCCAATAGTCTTGTTTTGACAACAGTAGTCATGTTTCGTTTGTTATTTGATATTGACAAGTGTATTTGATAACAAGATGGCATGCTATATTCATTGAAATAAAGTGTTCTATGTTGTGATGTTACACTGTTGTTTAAGATAAAAATGAAGGTTTGGTTCCATTAATTTTGTTTAAACCCGCTGCAAATTTTAACCCTGTCTTCAGTTAGTAATTAGATATTTAGTTGTATATGTGGTTCATAAATGTTTCTTGTTTCTCGTCTTTTATGATTTTAGACTAGTAGTTTTTGCGGCCTTTAAAGCTTGCAGTACGATGTGAGCCACGACTCCTTTATGACAACCATACTTTGGCCTTTAATTGGTATAGGAATATGTGGTATGAGTGCCAATGCCACAACTCTCCATCCAAGAAACAATTTATAAATTAAAGTAAACCATAATAGGTCAAGGTACGGCCTTCAACACGGAGCCTTGGCTCACACAAAACAGCAATCTATAAAGGGCGCCCAAACTTGCTAGTGTTAAACCATTAAAACGGTTAACTTTTAAAAAATGTGACTTAGATGGAGAGTTGTCTCCAGGGTTTTACCACATCCGTTTCTAACTCTCACCCAACTAATAAAATGAGTAAACCCCTTTGTTATCTATAGTTATTCTCTTAAACTTATCTGGTATTCTACATTGTAATGAATAAACACTAAAACTTTTACTTTTCAAAAGATACTTTAAATATAGCAATAAAGAACTCATCATTTTGACTTCTGGGCACACAAGATTCATCGTCGAGTAGTTGTAGGAAGGTTAAACAACAACTAGCTTTTTTAAATTTCAAAGGGGAAAAAACATTATATATCAACTTTTCTAAAAGGCGGATACGCTTACTTTTAATTATAAAAAAGATATATGTACAGGAATAATACAAAATTATTGGACATGTTAATACCAGGTAGATGTGTATTTCTTAGGGTAAATTTCTTAGCTTTTCTGGTAGATTTTGAATATTTCTGATACGTCGTCCACGTTCGTTCCAAAGACGTTCAATTGGTGATAAATCTTAAGACACTGCTGGCCAAGGCAACACACGAATATGATTATTCTCCAAAAAGGTCATTGAAATGTATTTCACATGACAACAGCCGTTGTCCTGCTGAAAAAACCTGGTTAAAACGATGTCTTCGGAGAAACGGGAGAACAACTGGAGCCTGCATTTCGTCCCTATACCTTGTTGTATTTAGGTTACCAACGATGATTTGAGCTCTGTGCGTTCCCGGTAGGTAATTTCGCCCCATGCCATGATTCCGCCACCATCAAATCGATCTGTTTTCTGCACGCACGCATAAGAACATCGTTCTTTGCGTCTCCGGTAGACCCTGGCTCTGCCGTCACTAAATTTCAATTTTAGATTCATCGGTAAAAAGAAACCTGTGTTTATGTTTGCCTATTCCATCGAATCTGTACCTGTGCCCATTGAAGTAGTGGCATCCTGTGACACTGTGTAAGGATACTTCCCTTCAATGGACGACTAGTTCTTAGACCAAGTTGACGCAATCGTTTACAAACTGTTCGAGCAAATCTTCTGTTGTTATGTCTTCTGTGGGTTTGTCTTGCAGTTTGTGACGCGTTTACGAATCAATTCCGGAGATGAATGATGCGGAAGACCGGGCATATGTTTTACGTGTAACTTTTTCAATTTTTGTAATGCGATCTTTTGATAACAATCTTGTTCGACACAATAAATAAAACAAGGACAACTCTATACAGGTAAACTTTTGAAAAAAGGTTATTTGTTTGAAATCAGAAAATGACATCATGTCATTTCCGATATTTTCATAATTGAGTAAATCTGATAGATCAATCATTCAGGTTACTAGTTTTAATCATAAAAAATATTTGAAATTAATATATGTGATATTTTCAAATTAAAAACCAATGTAACGTTGTTTTTTTTGTTTGCCTAGTATATTATACATAATTTACTAATATATAAAATTAAAAGACATAAAGTTTATTCGTCAATACTGAACAGATAAAACCCGAGCAGTCTGTCATTCGGAATACAGGATATACATTCGATGAGTATCTCAATATCACGTGACTTATTTAAAGCGGTCGTTTAAGGAAGATGAAACATAAGAGTAAACACAACTTTCGGGTTAATGAACTGTACTTGTAGTTCAGATCATATCTTCTATTGTTTATTTGAAAACAAAGTAATGTACTTGTCATAAGTGCTAAACACAAAGAAATCGAACCAGAATTAGAATGAACATTTCTAAAAATAACTTCCTTTTTAGGTTAAATCACAAATTGTCCAGTGTTCTATTGAAAATATTTCCAATTCAGTTTACGTTATTCAGCTTAAAGATATTGTTTTTTCTCAGAAGTTTGAATATATTAGTGGAACATTATTTAGTGAGAGGACGTCAGTAAACAAAACATTTTAAGTTGAAAATTCACGAGATGTTGCATGAAGTCTCCTTAGTCAATCTCAATAAACGACACCGGAAAGCTTTTTAACAAAGTACAAAAACATACTGAAAAAGTAATGAAATAAGACTAACATGTATAGCAAATCTGTACATTAATAATATCACTTCTGAACACAATTTAAACCATTCTTTAAACGTTGATGTTATCATTAGCAAATCTTGTTATTATCGGGAAGCACTTCCAAATGCATTGAATCAACCTCCCGGAGATAGTCTTATGTAATGCATATATAAAAATTGTCTTGAGAAATGTACGGCAAAGATAAATACCGACTATTCTTACATTGACGTTCGAATTCAAAAAAGTTAAAAAAAAAAAAAGAAAAAAAAAAAGGCCAAATAAAGACCGAAGTTATAAAGCATTGAGGACCAAAATTCCTAAATTCTTTGCCAAATACAGCTAAGGTAATATATGCCTGAGATAGAAAAGCCTAAGTATTTAAAAAAAAATCACAATTTTGTAAACAGTTAATTTATAAATATAACAATATCAATTATAATTCATGTCAGCACAAACAGTGCTGATTTCTGGGCTTGTGATACCCCCGGGAAAATAAATACTCACCAGCAGTGGCATCGACCTAGTGGTTGTAAATAAACTCATCATATATACCAGGACTAAATTTTATATATACGCCAGACGCGCGTTTCGTCTACACAAGACGCATCAGTGACGCTCGAATCCAAAAAACTTAAAAAGGCCAAATGAAGTACGAAGTTATAAAGCATTGAGGACCAAAATTCCTAAAAGTTTTGCCAAATACAGCTATGGTAATCTATGCCTGAGGTAGAAAAAGCCTAAGTATTTCAAACATTCAAAATTTTGTAAACAGTTAATTTTTAGATATAATAACAATATCAATGATAATTCATGTCAGCACAAACAGTGCTGACTACTGGTCTACATGTGTTACTAAGAACCTCAATATCACTTGAATTTACTAAAGCAGTCATTTAAAAATAAACTAAAGGAGAAACAAAACTTCCTGGCTGATGAACTGTAAATTATCTGTCAAGATCATATCTTTTATTGTTTATTTTAAAACAAAGTGATGACAATCAACTAATCCGAAGTGCTCGACACTTTTATCAAAGGAAATCGAAAACGACT
This sequence comes from Mytilus trossulus, assembly GCF_036588685.1. Classification (NCBI taxonomy): domain Eukaryota; kingdom Metazoa; phylum Mollusca; class Bivalvia; order Mytilida; family Mytilidae; genus Mytilus; species Mytilus trossulus. The sequence goes on along the minus strand of NC_086383.1, from coordinate 8,269,683 downwards.
CTGAATGATACTTTTTCCAAAACTAACGTTATTCCAGTGATCTTATGCTAATATTTCAATTAATTTGGTAAAGGTTTTCTTCTCATAAACATGTTTTATGTCATACTTTTAATACTGTTTGAAAATTTCACCAATAAATAAAACATTTCAAGCTTGAAATATTTAGAAGAAAATGAATGACGATCAACTTATTATAAGAATTAAATACTTTATCAAACGAAATCGAAACATAATTTGAATTAAGCTTTCCCCAAAACTAACTTTATTTGTAAGTTATATAACAAATTGACCAGTGGTCATTTGTTAATATTTCCATTTAATTAAGTGTAGTTTTTCTGATTATAGATATTTTATGTCAGACGTTTAATATAAGGAAAACATGCTATCAAAAGTCACTGAAAAACAATGTACAACATGTCATATAACAAAATCATGAACTAAAACAAATATGTACAGCATGTCATATAAGAAAATCATGAAATAAAACAGATATGTGTAGCAAATCTAAATGAAACTCAATGATGATCAATGATCGAGTATTGCTACATAAATGGAAAAAGTAATAAAATACAAAATAGGGATTTTTGTTGGGAAGGTGATGAGGAGGGAATTTTAAACCAGAGTCCTACAGGGGTAGAAACCAAAACAGCAAAAACACAAGGATATGACGGAAAACAAACCACCTATATGGAATATGGACCAACACAAAAAATGTAATCTATTCATATAAGGTGGAGTAGTTAAAATAAAGACAGGCATACAACTTTCATATCACAATTCAAATATATATATCAATTATTACAATATGTATGTTATAACATTTGATAAAAATAATTTACCTATCTGAATTTCGAATTCCGAATTCTGAATGCTGAATTCTGAATTAAAGGTGAGCCTTCTCAGCTTTCGTAGTTTTAAGAAAATAACATACTATGTTACTGGACTTTAATCATCACACAACGTCTACTAATTAACAGATTAAATTAATTTTTGCATCCGTTTTTCTGTTTCGCTATACGTAAACATTATTATGGACATAACGAGTTCATTGATTGATACAACACTATGATTAAACAGTTTAAACTTGAAAGAGACCCGTAAGGTATTCAAGCTTTTAAGTGGAAAATAAACTAAAAACGACATTGCAAACCAGAGAAAAATATGAACAGACAAACTTAAAAAAACCAAAAAACACAACATAAACAACTTAATGCGAAATATTCCAAAGTTTTAAGTATGATTCCTCTAATTTTATTTATGTTAATTATGTCCCTGATTTCATTTCGGAATATTTTAAAAATATCACTGACCTTGTCTTTTTTGTCTTTTTTTAGGAATTATTGGTCCTCAACGCTCTTTAATTTCGTACTTTATTTGGCCTTTAACATTTTTGGATTTGAGTGTCACTGATAAGTCTTTTGTAGACGAAACACGTATCTAGCGCAAGTATAAAGTTTGAATCCTGATATCTAAGAAGAGTTTATTTAGATATTAGAATAACTTCTACTGTACTAATCCTGTCATGTACTAGAAGAAAAATAAATGACATTCAGCAGACTCTTACATGTGACTTCTGGAAAATGTATAATTCATGAAAACAATGATAGTGTGGGGTTTCGAAAGATTGTTCAGTAAAGTTGTGTTTCAATTTCCTTTAAGATGAACGTAGATAAGTGTTTTACACTTTTTATCTACAAAATCTGCTTTTACATGTTATATGCTTAAATATCCGGAAATATGTTTTGATAATGAAAAACACGAGAACTCAACTCATCTGCGATATGTTCGCGCGATTGAAGATCTTTATAATCCTGGTACCTTTGATAAATATTCAGATATACAAATAAGCGTCTGATCTTAGAATGTACCAGTTTTTCCTATCCACGATTGTTTACCTTTAACTGAGAGTGACATTATAATGTACCATTTTTGTTTCTATCCCTGATTGTTTACCTTTAACTGAGAGTGACATTATAATGTACCATTTTTGTTTCTATCCCTGATTGTTTACCTTTAACTGAGAGTGACATTATAATGTATCATTTTTGTTTCTATCCCTGATTGTTTACCTTTAACTGAGAGTGACATTATAATGTACCATTTTTGTTTCTATCCCTGATTGTTTACCTTTAACTGAGAGTGACATTATAATGTACCATTTTTGTTTCTATCCCCGATTGTTTACCTTTAACTGAGAGTGACATTATAATGTACCATTTTTGTTTCTATCCCTGATTGTTTACCTTTTGATTGAGTGTGGAGTCGCATAATAAGTGTGATGCATGAACAGATATAATGTTGCATTGTCTTTCATTGGTGTAGCATACATATCGCTATTATCTTTTTGTGTATATATTGTAATACCAATGCCATTTAAAGCTTTCTTCACCATGCATAACATTGTGTTTTTTTTTTATTGTAGTAGGCTGTACGGTAACAAACAATACTACATCAAATTAAAGTGCTGTTCTCTATATATAGTTATGGCATTGGAGGTCATTGATTAGTTTACTATGATGTGAAAAAGTAACATGTCTGACATAAAAGAGTGCTATTTGCAAATGACTTATCAAGTTCAAAACAAAAAGAACTACTAAATGCATTTGACATATCATATGACCATTGAAAAATGAATGAACACAGGGAACTTCCACGCACATCAATCTCATTGAAATTTAATACATTTGAATCTTACGTGAAAATCACGTAAATTTCACCTCAAACGTGCTTATATGGGAAGTTGACGTTACAACTAAAAAAATAAAAATAATTAAAATTACACGTAAATTTTTAAATTTTATTGAAATCTTGAAAAACAATATTTTTGTGTGACTCTGTAAGTTTGACGTGACTTTTATGTGTATCTTAAGTTAACTTTAAGACTTGAGTACGGTTTTGAATAAAGATTCATTAACATTGTATTTCGATGTCTTTTTATCTATATTGATACAAGTGTTTTAAACAATTTGTTAGGCGACCACCCATCCTTGATATAGTACGAACGACATCAGATATCATCAGTACAATAATTCATAGTATTTTCATCAGGAAGAGTTTTTTCCATTTGTTTCAGTTTCCCTAAACACCTACGTTTAATCAGTCCAATAACATTGTGAAGCAACGACTGGACATCAAGCGTTCGTGTACTAAAAGGTAAGATATTATATTTGATAAAACATTCATAGATTCGAGTAAAACCTGCAACGTGTGTTTTTATACGAACAAAATCAGAAAGCCCCAAGAAATTACAATGTTTCATCATTAAACTTTACTCTTTTTTCCAGTTTTCCTAAGCTCCAAAGTTCAATTCGTCAATTATTATGTGAGGCAACAGGCCCTGTGATAAAAGTAAGATAGCTATCTTTAATAAAACATTCAAAGCAGTATGTTTACACCTTCGATGCAACTTATGTGGATATTTTTGAACTTCAAGGGACAAAACATAGATGTTCTAATTACCAATACAGGTATTGCAACAGTAACTGGTTTTGTTAGTACACAACCAAGGATGGGCGATCACTTAGTTAAAGTGTTAAATCGACATCCTTCAATAACTACAATATAACACACAAGTAATGCAACAGTAAACAGAAGTTTATACTTTAACGCACCTCGTGTCCTTCTTTTTGAACTTCAAGGGATTTCCTCAGGCTTTGTTGTTACCTTGATTCTGTTTGAGACATCAATATCCTCTAATAATCATAAAATATCAGACAAGACATAGATGTTCCTGGTATTATCTTCTTAACAATACACATATTGCAACATTGATGTTAACATATCAATCTCACATGGTTTGAAGACAAAAGGTATTTGTTATCAGCGTTTCTGTCTTTTCTTCCTTCAAAAATGGTGCTTAGACACGTTTGTAAACATTTGTTTGTAAGACATTTATAAAATTAAGTTCGTCCACTATGAATAAAATCTACTGATTCAAGATGAAATCACGTGCGTGTTCGAACCCTTCATAAACAAATCGTTATTAAGTTATAAAATAAATCATCTCAAGTAAAAGCAGTGGTCAGTAAATTTTTTAAAAATGCCAAATGAACGTCTAAGAGATAAGTTAAACACGATTGAATAGAAAAAAAGATAATATATCAGAATCTTTTGTACAATTTAATAAATGGGGACACACATTTACATCAGCAGCTGACATCTAATTTGGGTAATCAGTGGAATATTACAGGTACATTAAGAAAAACGTGGTTTCTTGAATTAACAATATAAAAAGCATATTTGAATAAATGTATAATTCTATTGAAAAAATTAAAGAAATAATAATAATACAAAAAGAAATACTAAAATGATTTGACCTGTTTTCATGCTACTACTGGAGAAATGTATGAATTAAGTAGACAACAATTTCCAAATTATTCACTTTTTGATTTCCTTGTGATCATTATCATCATTAAACATTTGTGACCGCCCATCGTTGGTTGTGTACTTACAAAATCAGATAGTGTCAGTAAAAGTATTAATAATGTTTTCATCAGGAAGTTTTTGTATCTCTGTTTGTGTTAGCTTCTCTCAATGTATACTTTTAATCATGCAATAATTACTATTAAGCATTAGATGAACATCAAGGTTTCTAGTGATAAAAGTTAAGATATATATTGTTGATAAAACATTCAGTAGACGTTCACACTGTCGTTGTAATCTATGTCGCTCTTTTTTTAATTTCAAATGATCAACTCAGTGTTTGCTTGTTATTTTGATTCGTATCGTACTAATCGATAGACGAGATGTTACTCACGATTATCTTCAATTACCTCAAAAAACCATACAAATATATATGTTCCTGCTATTATAAATAGTATAAGACCACATGGAAAATGTATGTCAAACAAGTATTAATACATGTTTATTTAAGCATAATGCACACTATGGCTCTTCAACTAATTCGGTTTTTATACATCAGTGCATGTCTTTCAACTGTTCGGCCTTAAGTGTTCCTTATCAAGTCAAGGTCGTTAAAAACTTCCATTTGTTGTGTCATCAATGTAAATCCTGAAAAACTCGTCGGAAGTATGACATTTAAAACGTGTTGAATTCATTTAATCTTCAGAATTTGTAAGGCCGTAATAAGATAAAAATAAAATGAAAAAAGAAGGACTCACTAATATAAAATAGAAAAGATAAGAGTATTTGGTACAACTTCCAGTCGCAGATATTTCATGCATCTTCAAGATGAAAACAAACACCTAATATGATACTCTTGAGATCGACGTACCTATCGCTACTGCGACAGGAATATACCCAGTGTTATATGCAATAACATTGTATATAGGGAAATGCTTTAGCAATGTATATGGTGTAATGCTTAAAATTTACTGGTGTAAGCATTTACCAACGGCAACCTTATGATATTGTATCAAGTTTGATGCTTTAAAAATTTACCTAATAACATTTTAAATAAATGTACTCAGTGTAAAAGCACGGATGATGATTATTTATTATGTATGCATATAATGTAATTTTAATTATTCTTTTATTCACAATATATATGTGGTTTTTGGCTTGATTCTGACCAATGTTTATATTCCAAATATATATGTATATGCCATTATTTTTGTTGTTGGTACCAATTATGTAAATCAATTGTATTTAATGTAATGTCCTTTATGGGCCCTGTAATTTGGGAAATAAAAATATTCCATTCTATTCTAAACGTATTACTAAACAGGTTTACCTAGCGTAGTGCCGTACGAATATAGCCTCTGCATAATACAAATGCATAGCTTTCCTATTTACATAATATAAGACAATAAGGAGATGTGGTATGACATCCAATGAGACAACTATCCGCCACTGGTTAAATAAAGCATTCTATGTAAGCAATAACTATAAACAACCATACTGTTTTAAACAATTAAAGGGATGAAAACATATTGTGTAGGCCACAAAAGAACCCGACATGAAAAACACGAATAATTTCAAACGAGAAAATCAACGGCCTTAAGGATGTATTCTTATGACATTTCAGTCTCCTTCAGTCTCGTTAAAAATCTCGTTCTTGTGTGTGTTACGTTTCGGTGTTATGTCGTTGTTCTCCTCTTATATTCAATGCGTTTCCCTCGGTTTCTGTTTGTTACCCCGAATTTGTTTTTTGTCCATGGATTTATGAGTTTTGAACAGCGGTATACTACTGTTGCCTTTATTCTTGAATTATTTCCAAAACATGTGATGCAGGTTGAAAATATCAATGAATTCTAAAAATATTATAATCAAACATAACTCTGTGAAAAAAATGTGTATTTACAATGAACGGTCTTTGAGAACTGCAGTTTTCAAATTTTACGACCAATCAAATCAGTATTTTTAGCCATAACTTTGAGAAAATGGGTGAGGGATACAAAAAATGATTTTACAAGAAAGTATGAAAAGAAGTTTAATTGTGGAATTGTGATTTTTTTCCAGAAAATAGCCCCAAAATAGGTAAAAAATCGATGCAAAATGGGAAATTCATCAATATTGGACATTTTTAAAGGGCCGTAGCAAAAAAAGAAGTTCACCCCCATATGATTTGTTCATTGCCAATTATTTTGTTATAAACCCAAAAATCAGGTTAAGAAAAAAAGTTTAATTCTAGAAATTTTTGGCTACTCAGAGGTGTACATCCTTAAAAAAATAGTTACGAATCAAATCAAATGCCATGTTGTGAAGTGGTAGACTTGAACCAAAGTGAATAACTACCAGTAAACCATTAGTCCAATAACGCAAGACTTTGGAGTTCAAAATAATTTACATTCAACGATTTTGATCGAATATATATAAAAAAGAATTTGGAAAGGGGGGGGGGGTGTGGAGTGGTCAATATTAATACTAAAAATAATATATATCCGATAAAAATGTTGAATGATAATGATATGAAACTCCAAATTCTTATTTTATTGGACTAGTACACCACAGGCTTCTCAATTCTTGTATTAACATGAACTAGTTAAACCCATAGAGCTGACCGAGTGCGAGATCCTCCTGGATAATTACTGGGGTCGTTAGACATCCCTTGCAGAGAACTTCGGTTAAAATAAAAAATAAATCTTTAAAATGCTATCGAAGTGCAAACCATGCAAAATTCTGAAATCATTTCACCTCTCATTCCGTTAAACATGAAATTCAAGTTACAAGCGTTGAAAAGCTTTCCTGACCTCTTTTCTTTAACCGTAATAATATTATATTTTACTTATTCATAATCTGGAATTGAGACTTGAGAATAAAATGTTACTTCAAAATTATATTCTCTAATTTTAAATGATGTACACAGGCACAATAAAAAAAAATGTTTGCTATCTCTTCGAAATTGGAATTTAATAAAGAAGAAATTACGTGTCATATTTTTATCTTACATTTATGTGTTCTTTCAATTTCAAATTTGGTTCTAAATTTAGATTTAGTTTTCCTATAAATTGCGGACGAAATAGAAGAAACCTCTTTATTTTCTGCACATGTATGAAAAAGTTGAAAACAGGGAGTTGAATGACATAGTTTTTACTTATTCTTGGATAAATGTTTAGAGTGATCACTATTCAGTTAACTGAGTAAATTAATTTGTTTGGGCCGGCCTATTTTTTTTATTTTCTGTCTTTGTTCTTCCGACTTGTAAGTGTTGCACAGCCACTCGTGGTCAAATTATATTCTTTTGGTATAGTCTTTCTTTTAAATGGATATAAATTATATGTCCTAAAATATGTCCTAAAATATTCATTTGCACAAAATACGAACATGTCAACGGTCTTTTAAATTCAATAACTAATTTCACATGTGTTTCATTCCTTATTATTCGTAACCTAAAACTTTATGTTGAGAATTGAGTGTTTTCGTTTAAAACTACGGTTTTTTAAAACCATGTTGTTGAGTCAATTCAGGTTTCATTTTAATTAATCAGATATCAATAGAAGAAGAATTGTCTCATGTTTATTTGTTTATAGTTCTGTTGTGAGGCGTTTTTACAATCTGTTGATATTATAAACACGAAATGCCTTCTCCCACGCATCCAAAACAAGCACCTAAACAAAAACAGTCAACTGGTATTAAAGTAAGGCTGCATGAAACAATACTATGCTTTGATTTCTAAATAGAGTAATTCAGACAATTTCTCGTGATTAGGTTTTAAGATAGCACAGGAGTGCTTGTTGGATTCACGATAGACTGCACGAAGTAGTTTCTCTGTGTGTCTGTTCTTGGAGGAAGGGAGATATCTTGGGTAACTAACGTCGAACGTTTAAAAATTAATCCCGTATTCCGCTAGGGGCGTTCAATTACGTACACTTCGCCTTAAACAAACAAAAAATGTTTGAAAAAAATATGATTTATATTACCACAATTTTAATAACAACATGAAGTGTTTTTTGTACAAAAAATGCATTTTACAACTTTTACTGTAGTCGATCTTTACAATGTCAGACATTTCAAAATTAGTCTTCAGATGACTGTTCACATCATGGTTGATCGTTATACGCCAAAGAATAAGTACTTTCTGCGCAGCCTCCTCTGAAATGGATAACCGCATCTAAACGTCTTCTGATTTCTGCCATACATCGACCCATTTGTTACTAAGGTAGCAGCAACCATTTCTGATGGAGGGTAATGTTTATTTCATGATGTGTTTGAATTGGGGTGTCCTTTCGCGCACCTTCAGCCCAACATTGTCCCATTTATGCTCGATATGGTTCAAATCTGGGCTACGATCAGGCCAAGGAAGATGAACCGAATTCCATTGGAACAATGGATCTTCCTCCATGATGCTAATTTTCTACTTTGGCGAGCTCTGCACTCCATTGGATACGGAAAGCTGTGTGTTTGTTCGTAAGCAAAGGTCTCCGAAATGGTCTTATCGCAAAATAACCAGTAGCGATGAGTCGATCTCGGAAAGTTCTTGGTAAAAGGCTCTTGTTTGCCCACCACCTTCTTTTTAGGATTGTTTTGTGTGCAATGGATTTCCTTCTGACCAACCTCCATTATGTTTGATTTTCCGTAGCAAATGGTTTAGGGTGTCTTCTATATCTCTGAAGGTCTTTAATATCGTTTATTGTCTCATTTTATTCTCAAAACGACTTATAGTGAAATGGTATATACCAACAATACGTGCAGTTGTCACAACGACATCCCTGCTTCTGTCATGCTGATAATCTGCCATTTTGCTGCAGTTAAGAGTTTCGAGGACCCATTATAAGGTGTCAATCACATAACTTTTAAAAATTTGGTCATTTAAAGTGTTGAAAACAATGAGGATAACAACATCTGTTTTGCTGTTTACGGGTACAGTAGCTGCATGTGCAGATAATAATTTATCGAGTCGATATTTATTGATTAAACTCAAGTGATATTTAAATAATGTTTACCTTAGCCATATTTGGGACAACTTTTTGGAATTGTGGATCCTCAATGCTCTTCAACTTTGTATTTATTTGGCTTTTTAACTATACTGAGTGCCAATGAAAACGCAACACTTGGTTTTTCAAAAATAAAATTTATATTAGAAATGATAATCTCTCAAAATAAATTGTTCTTGAAAATTAACAATTCTAACAAAAGATCGATATCAAACAAAAATGTTCCATTGTCATCTTTCAGACGCTATAGGTGAACGAAACATCCAATGTCGAATCATCATTCACAGTCCTAACAAAACATGTTACAACCCAGTTGTGTAGCGCAATCTCGACAGCGCCGTGGAATTAATCAACCCAGACTTGTAATGTGATCTCGAGGAATGTTGTTCCACTTGTCCCGCATATCAAACTCAAGCTGACTTTATGATATTGGGGGGTGGTTTTCATCGTCTAAATCATGTCCAATCTGATGCAAAATTTGCACGATCGGACCAAAATCGGGTGAAACACGTGACATTTGGCCAAGATGGGTGTCAAATGTCTATGTAACATCCACTGACGGTTTTTGGTACACAATGAATGATTTATGGTCTACAGAATTCAATATTTACGCCTTACGGCGGTTTAGATGTCACTAAGGAAAGACTTTGGTGCTTTTTAACGATTTCTGCGCAAATGATGCTTTACTGAAATTGCTCCAAAGGATCTACCGTGACCACCATTTAACTCTCGTGACCTTTGTACACCCATCAGAGTAAATATCGAATATGTTTAATACCAAATGTATCGGTACGGCTGAGCGTTTCTTGCTTTTTGTACCCCGGGATGTCGCTTATCATTAAATGATCCATTTTGGTTGAATTTGTGGATGATTTGGGTTATTGTAGAGGCTACAACTTCAGTCTTCTCGTAATTTTATGTACTGAAAGGCTTCATTGAATCATGCCCAAAACTGCATGTCGCTGGATGTCAGAAAGTCCTGGCATTTACTCAGATGTTTATTGCAGTTTCCTTACAATAAGGGCGGGAAAAGTCATGACATTAGCCAAGCTTTAAATGACAAAATCGTGAAAACGGTGCGTATGTTACAAAGCGGTGAACTCGGTTTATGTCCGTTCAAAATAACCCTTACTTCGCATTTGTTCAAAAAATCACTCAACCGTAAAGTTGTCGTCAATTGTCTTAAAAGTTATTTTAAACCAACTATATAAAGTTTTAATATAAATAAAATAAAAATTATAAGATTTTTTTGAAAAATAAAAGTTTTGCGTTTTCATTGGCACTCAGTTTATTTTGATCTGAGCGTCACTGATGAGTCTTCTGCAGACGAAACGCGCGTCTGGCGTATAAAATTATAATCCTGGTACTTTTGATAACTATTTACACCACTAGGTCGATGCCACTGCTGGTGGACGTTTCGTCCCCGAGGGTATCACCAGCCCAGTAGTCAGCACTTCGGTGTTGACATGAATATCAATTATATGGTCATTTTTATAAATTTTCTGTTTACAAAACTTTGAATTTTTCGAAAAACTAAGGATTTTCTTACCCCAGGAGTAGATTACCTTAGCCATATTTGGCACAACTTTTTGGAATTTTGGATCCTCAATGCTTTTCAACTTTGTATTTATTTGGCTTTTTAACTATTTTGATCTGAGCGTCATTGATGAGTCTTATGTAGACGAAACGCGCGTCTGGCGTATAAAATTATAATCCTGCTACTTTTGATAACTAATAACTACTTCTATTTTTCCAAATTATATAGCAAAAAAATAAAGAGTGTTTTTTTAATTTCAATTTCAATTAGGTGTTGCAATACTTTTCTCCATGTGTATTTGTATATTATTTCAAATATCAATGTACCCACAGTGTATTCGGTTAAGTTTCTGAATGTTTACTCTTCATAGATAGTCAAGGCCGTTCAGGAAAAACCAACAATCGTTCACATGATATATGGATGTGAATGGAAGCCTGTATCCGTGCCATGCTCCAGCCTATCTGCGAATAAAAGTGGCGGACCACACTTTTAATTAGCAAATACATATACGAATAGATAATCAGAAAAAGCAACTTTAATTGCAATCAGCAATTAAAAAAAAAGGAACTTACTATGTTGAACGACGGCTAGAAAGTGAAGCGCTCGAAAAACACCAATATATCGTAAGACAAAATTCTACTTCTGATTGGTAAATTTTGTCATGCCTTATGAATATTTATGAAAACGTAACGACAATACAATGTTTTCCCGCTTTACTATACGAACCGCGGAAAAATACAATTATATATAGTTCGTTTCTATGTTGGATTTTAGTTTTTCTGTTGTGTCATTATTCTCCTCTTATATTTGATGTTTTTTTTTTCTCAATTTGAGTTTGTAAACCGGATTTGTTTTTTCTCAATCGAATCATGAATTTTGAACATCGGTATACAACTGTTGCATGTACTTAGGGAGGCTCGAGGGTATACAAATTTCAGATTTATTTTTCATTACACATTTTATTTATTTCCTCTTGTAGTTGTAACTTTAGCATATAGTACAAAAATCGTGCTGGCCCCAGATTACTTTTGAAATGTATTTATCATTGAAAAAGCTCCAAAGTACCTTCCCCTGGTGCAAACATGCCATTTTTTGGCATAAGAAATTGAAATATCTTTTTTTTTACCTCATCGGCATGATCGGTGACCTATATTTTTTATTATAATTTTTTAATAAATTGTTCATAAATTTAACTATTGTAAAATTCGATTTCTGTAATTAAGTTCTTTTTTTATTTCGATATAACCTCTTTTTCATCTAAAAGTTCAACAGAAAAAAAGTATGCTTCCTTCGGAGGCAGATTGTTAGCGTAAATAAACGATGAAACCTTCTTTTCATTTTATTTTTCTATTTAGTATAAGAATGAGTTCATCTATAGAAAAATATAGCGAAATCCTATATTAAAAAAAAAAAAAAAATAGGACCCGCGAGCCCACTTTCACTTTACTAAAGCCATGTACATATATGTTAGAACGTATTTTGAAATAGAATAATAACAAATTTAAGCAAACATATAGAAACCAACTCTAAAATGGACTCATTATTTATAATTTTGAATATTGTACATAAATTAGCATATTTACCTACGATATCGGGATATCGGTATTTAGTCGGATCTTAAAATGGATATGTGATTTGTTACAAACCGAAATTTATGAAAATGTGCCGAAATGTTCGACACTTAGTCAAATCTGTATTTGGGTAAGATGATGCAAGCATACAATTTTTATTGCGACTTACACTTTGAGAATGAACAAATGTTTTACTACTTTATTAAAGTATTGTGTAAAAAAGTTAATTATGAGCTATGAAAGTCAAGTGGCTCGATCATTTTTCTGCTGAAGTTTTTGAAAAATTTAAATAAATATTGTTTACCATGGGTTAACAATCAATAGTCTTCACTATCCTATGGATTAACAACTTTTGGTTTTATCTATAATTTAGAATCTTCATTGAAGTTGGAGTACGAATGCATACTTAAAATATAATTAGTTATATTGATGTGCCATTTTTGTACAAGAGTGACATTCCTATGTATTATGTGCCGATTCGAAAAAA